>NW_015114010.1:72596-118254 GCF_001443285.1 Poecilia latipinna | reverse complement strand
CCCCCCCCCCCCCCCCCCTGTCACACCCCAGGGAGATCCCAGTACTGGAAGACATGCCTCTAATGTACGACTCCATCCCGTTTCGTAGGCATCTGGACATATATGGACGTCCTCTTTCCTCTTGCTTGCTTACACCATGTCCGCTTCCTGAACATTACCCCCCCCTTCCACCCACACACACACACACACCCTTCCACAAAAAAATGCCTCAACTTTTCTCACACACACACATACATGTGCAATCTCAAACTCCTACTCACTGCATTCAGTTCTGGGAGTGGCTTTCCCCCCAAGCAGGAACTCATGTGGTTAATACTCACTCCATGGCTCGCTTCCACGGCCAGCGGGACGACTCTCATTCTGCCCATTGCATTTCGAAGCCATGTGTTTGCAGTGTTTACAATAATTTATGTCTGCATGTGGGACTCTTTATTGCCTGCAGACAATGCACGATGCATTCCACTTTGTCCTGAAAGGGTGGGAACACAAGATCTTTAAAAGAAATCTATTTTTGTTTCCATCCTTGGAAGACGGCAGTGATTGAATCGGGGGACCTTTTGTTCTCACATGCTCTGCCCTTTTTCAGCACTGCCCTGTTCCCAGGAACGAGAACATGTTGCTTCCAAAAATAAATCTCTCTCCTAACAGAGATTCATGTTCCTGAAGTTACTGGTGGCTCCCTGGTTGTTGGGGTTGAGTGTAGCGCTGGGGTTTCTCTGGGTGGGCTCTGGCCAGACCCTTCAGAGCAGCGTGGCTGCAACACAAATACTGATTGGTTTTGAAGTGGGGCTAAGAGTTGCATCAGGCTTCTGCATCAGAATCCTTGGAGGCGTTCAGCAGCCGCTAGATATTCAATGAAGAGTAGCATTAGAGAATATTACAAAATAATGAGGCGTCTTAACAGAACCGGAAGATATCTTCTACAAATGCATTTCCGGTGAGCAGCACTACATGTGTAACATGAAACTATTGGATCAGGGATTCAGATATGGAATCTCGCCCTCCCTGTTGTTCTTCTTGTGATATATTATCAGCTCCTTCCACAACTAGGTCACTGCAGATCCTGTTACTATGGAGCAGTTTTTGAAACAAATGCCTGGAAAGACACTGACCTCACTTCTGAGGGGTGAATGGAGTTACAAGTATGAGTTGTGTGTGTTATTTTTAACTTTAGATAGAGTTTGGATATGGCTTTAGAAATGTACTAAGTGGGTGTGCACTGATTGCAATTTTCTGGCTGATCACTGATCTTTAAAAAGCCAGATCTGTAGAATATGATTTATGTGTGAAAAGTTGCTAAATATAGCAACAAAGTTGCTAAGTTGAGTACAGTGAGGTGAGTATTGTTAAACGCAGATGTGCAGATGTAACCTGGTGGGCGGGTCTGTCGGTCAGCCCGCTCTCATGGCATAGCAGAAAGGGAAGAAAATATCTGCACAGACATGAACAATTTAAGTAAAATAACTTGATTGCACATTACAACCCACCAGCTCTGACATCCTCCACTCACCCCATGCACACAACACACAATATGCACTGGAGATGCCCGGAAAAATCAGTTGATGTCTAGGATTAGACTGGTTGGCTCAACCTGACTGATGCAGAGACTCTAACACACTTTCTTTTATATGCTCTTCAGTGTGGATGTTGTTGTTGAGTGAAACATCTATTTTCTGTATCAGTGAAATCAATTCAAGTAGAAACACGAGATGTAAGAACCTTTTTAAAATGAAAGTATTTTCTGTGGTATGTCAAAACGTGGCTCATTTATGCTGCGGTAGGACGAGGGAGAGCAAAACTTTAGGCAGGCAACAGAAAGGTTGCATAGAGTGCAACAAAGATCCTGATTTATTCTGTTTGGAATTTAATCTCTGGGGTGAAAAGCTGGATTTTAACATTTGTTGCCTTTTCAACTCAAAGTTAAGTTGCAGATCTGCATCCTCTGAAATACAGTGTGCTTTGCTTTGTAGGAATGTGAGCTATGCCAGCCATGTTAGCAGGAAGGCAGAAGGTATTACAGCAACGTTGCTCTGCTTTTCTTTCCCTTTAACTTCCAATAACTCTGTTACGAAAGACGTGTGGATTCCTTCACACAGTTTTGGAAGTTTCAGATTTAGGCAAGTGTCTGCATTCCCTACTGCACACCAGGACTGCTGCATGTATCATTCTAGTTTCACTAGTAACTGCTGTTATCACTGATAGAAGATGCTGAAGAAAGTTTAAAATGTGAATTTAAAGAATATGCCTACTGCTGTCCTGACATCATGTTCATTTGTAGTTTGGAAACAGAAATTTGATTTGTCAACATGAACAAAAACCCAAGATTGTAAATGTTAATTTCTGACATTCCTGACCTATTTACCCCAAGTATTGCTGCAGAAACTCATGCAAATTCCTTCATGGCTCACCAGTTTGCCGGATTAAAGTGGGTGTGTTTTTAGGGAGTAGTCATAACTCACCTGTTGTAATAGTTCCTGCTTAACAGTCTTTTCCAAACAAAACTACAATGGAAGAAGTATTTATTGGAGTTTTTTTCTCTTGGCATGTGTTGTGCTGAACTTCGTACCAGGCCTTGACAAATCCACATAACATTTGGCAGTTGGCACAAGCTTGTATGAGATTCTCACGATATGAGAATGTGTAATACTGGTTGGTTGGTATTATGGTTTCAACATAAACATTTTAAATAACAGTGGATTAAATGTTCTAATGTTTTCACAGACCTGAAATATTTTACTGCTATGAACATATATTATTAATATATACTTATTACTTGTAAATATCTCTTGAATTCAGATTCAATTCAGAAATAATTTCTGTATCGGAGTGGGAAATTAAACGTCATAACATTAATTTCAACATTTTCAAAAAGTCGTGGACGATGATTAACACTTTAATTTCAATAAATTAATTACATGGATTTTTTTAAGGCATTAAAATGCTTAGTGCAATTTTTTATTTTATTTTTTTACAGTCCTGAGCGAGAATCTTTGCTTTGTTTCTACTATGCCCCGTAAATCTGACACACAAACTATATAGGCAAACAAACAGTGATGGATGATAACGCTGTTTCTCTGGGGGCTCACTAAGAGTTTATCTTTGCTTCATAAAAAGATCTGATTGGACGCTGGAAAAAACATTTTGTTCAAGTTACGGGCTGTCAGTGAAGCTATTCTGGCCTAAAATAGCATCTTAATACTAAACATGTAGCAGCAGCACAGCAGCACAACGCTAATGTCAGAGTCCACAGTCCATTTCTAAAGAAGTTCCATGAAACAGGAGTTCCTGAAACTCTGGAAAAATGAACGGATAGAATGGAACTTTGCTCCATTCTGATGGTTGAAGAACCAAAAGCAAAAGCAGCATCCTGTCTGTCCCAGATTGGGAGAGTTATCCATTTGTACAGAACATGTTCTTGTGTAGGAGTTAGTTACATTTCAAGGATTGCTCCTGGAGAAGCAATAATGTAGTTCTAATGTAGCCTCTGAGGGTGGCTAGCGCTGCATAAACACAGGAAATAAGTTAGATTGTTTTCCTTTGTCTGTCCTCTGCGTCTCTGACAGAACACAGTAATCATTCAGCGTCTGCACTGACTGCTCCTCAACAAACAGTACGTCCAAGTCCAAAGGGTACTCTAAAGCTACAGCTACTCAAGCAGGAGTTATGTTTTGCACCCACAAGGACTGAATTAAAAAGTCAACAGGCCAAATGCAGGACAATTTAAATAACAATGTATTGCATATCCTCCGAAAGTAAATCAGAACATCTTCTATAGCAGTTTCTGCTTTTTCTTCACGTATAGCTGCAGACGTTTTGTTTTGGAGTGAATCACTCTTTTACTGTAGAAACAGACTGATTTTACTGCACTGCTGTTACCAGCTCTGTTTCCATTACAAATGTGGGCAAAACTTTATTATTCTGATAATTTAAAAAAATACAATTTCACATTTGCAATGTTTTCATTAAATAAGAAATGCAATAAAAACCACACATGAATAAATTTGACCCTCCAACTACTTCCTGTCATCTTCTTCGTCACGGTTTGCGCCGGTGGTGACATCCGCTTGCTGATCATGTGTTTTGCATTGGAGACAACCAAAAACTCCACCTCATCCAACCGAAAAACGTGGGCTTTTTTGAAGTTGCCGTGCTTCCATTATGCAGAATTATTTTCATAATTCCAATTTGTGCAATTTTATGGTCAATGGAAAAGCAGCTAGTCTGGCAGTGTATTTAGCAAAACTGCAATGGAAACATTTTCTTCGTATCACACTGGGCATGTGATCAATAACCTGATGTTGCTACTGGCAGAAAAGACAAAGAAGATAACAGGAAGTGGTAGGAGTATGATGGCGCTACATGCTTGGAAACACTGCATTTGCTAAATTGTGCTTTTCGACATTAGCGGAATAACTGCAACGTTTTGCTTGCATTTGTAATGAAAACGCAGCATCCCTCTCTGCAAAGCAACAGGAAGTGCCCTCTGTCACGCCTGCTGGGCTTTGACAGTAACCAGTCCATCCAGCTGGCCGATGTGCCGTGTCCCATTTCAGGCTTCTCCTTTGCCACGTGTCTGCCAGGCAGGAATTCCAGCCGCGCCGATCCTCTCCGTTCTCGGCCGTTCAGGGAATCATTGGTCCCAGTTAAACAAATATTATGGTCTGGCAGCTAAGAGAGGAAGACCGAGCAGCTGCCGGGATGTCACCCTGCCCAGAGGTAGCCCAGCCGCCGTTTACATGCCTGGCATTCCTGTACAAGCTGCTCTTCTCCACTTCAATGTTTCTTTCTTGTTTTTTTATTTCCCCGTCCCAAAATTTCCGCCCTCCCTGCCTCACAAGACAGTGGAAAAGGAAATATTTTCCAGTCCAGAAATAAGTTAATTACTTTGCCTTGGAACCATACACTCAGTGGTCTGTGAAAAAGTGCTTTTGACTGATGTTCATTAGGGGAGAAGCAGGGTGGTATGCTGCTCGGGTCTGCAGCCGCGTTCCATTGGAGTTAACGCCGTTCTGAAAACAAACCACTCCAACCGGCCCGCACATACTTTCCCTGTGAGATCCTGGTTGCTACTTTGAATGAAGCGCTTCCAGAATGCATGGCTGGAAACATCGGCCTCTGTGTGAGCTCTGCACCAGACTGTATCGTATCTTGTCATCTTCATTTCGGCTGTCTGGGACGAAGAGTTTTGGCTAATGGAATTAAACCGCACATTTCCCCACTGCTGAGAGTGAGTGGACCTGTCCGGGTCTTAGTGACCCGCTGCTGAGAAGGAGATTCTCACTCGTATAAATGATCTACTGGCTTGTTGTAAAGTGCATTCCGGAGCGCTCGGCTGAACTTTCATATTCAGCGATGGTGACACAGCAGGTCAGGTCACTCAGATCGCCTCGCTGAAAAGTTACAAAAAGGGGAATTTTATGGAGCGTTTTAGTTTGCATGCATGCATATCTACCTTTCCCCCCCTTATTTACAGTCCAGTCTAACTTGCAGGACAGGAACATACACTCTGTATCTCTCGGAGTCACTCATTGCTGTTGTGGACACTGTAAACAGGCTCAGTACAGGAACGACTGCACCGCTACAGAAACAGAGGGTTTGTTTTTGCAGTACAGGAGTCAAAGCCTGTTAACACTGAAGCACACCGCACTAAAGAGTTCATCAGGATAACATGCAAGCTCCATCCAACCGGATCCCAGGCCAGGATTTGAACCCAGGACCTTTTTGTTGCATGGTAACAGTGCTACAGACTGTGCCAATGTGCCATTGTGCAGCTCCTATTTATTTCACAGAGTTTTTTTTTTTTTTTGCTAACTTTGATGGGTAGGGCTTACAGATGCTGAAAGCCCCCAAATTCAGTGTCAAAGCAACCTGAGCTTCCATCACCTCAGTAGAACCACAGGCTGATTGCATCCATGCTACGCCGCACTAACGCAGTAACTCATGCAGGAGAACCAACCAAACCCATTGAACTCAATGTACTTTTCATTTATTGATCTTAGTTTATAATCTATTTTTCCAAATGTAACGAATTTTGGATTATCAGTACACTATAACCATCAAAATCACAAGAAAGAAATGCTCGTAATATTTGTCACGCTAACAAGTTTTCCAGGTTGATAAATTGCCCCAGAAGTTTTTGCGATAAACAATAACGTTATTGTTTTTAGACCATTTGCAAGTCATATAATGGCGAATGGCAAAATAATGCAAGAACCCATTCTGAAAGATCAATAAACTTTTAACATTGGAACTGGAAGACATTTATGTCCAAAAATAAATAAACTAAAGGACAAAAACAACAAATACAAATGAATTATGAAGTCTCTAAAATTGTCCTTCAAAAAAAAGGACCAGACTGAAAACTTTTCATCCAGTTTTTAGTAGAAAATGGAAAAATTAAAATGGAAATGACTGAGTTTTAATTGATAATGCGATTAATTGATTATTTGCTTTATAGTATGAAATGAATTACAAAAATAAGATTTTAACAATATTCAAAAGTTTCAAGGTTTACTTTTACATTCCACCAAAAAAGGTGAAGTTTGTCATTACTGACCTCTTATTTGCTGTATTTATATAGGAATGTAACCTTACGAACAACTTTGGCTGATTACTGTTTATTTATGTGCACATGTAAATACCAGTGAGATTAAAATGAATCAGGGCAGGAGATCTCGTTTTCCCACATTGATATGTTTATTGTAAAGGCAACGGCGTTGTCAGTTGAAGTTGCTGTGAATACAATTAATCCCCTTAAACAGGAACCTGCATTCACTGTGACATTTAGGAATCCTCCCTGTCTGCATGCGGTGACTAAAGGAGTTGGCTCGAGGTGTGTTGGATGTTTGGGATTCTTTTTTGATTAGCATTATCTGCTTTATTACTGTATGCATGCTTTATGGTTCTAACATGGTTGTCCAAAGGGCGCCAGCAGGAGCCGGTGATCAGGTGGCTTCAAGGCAACCAGGTGACTTTGCAAAATCTGTAATCAGTAGTGGGGGTCTCTCTTACGCCTCTGTGCCCCCCTATGCTTCTTCATTATGCAGACTTTATTGCTGACTCAGCTCGGGGTGCTCCAAAGTTCACAGGAAGGAGAACGGGAGGTGGAGGTGGAGGTGGTGTCGCTGAGGTTGGAAGCCTCTTTTTCCTCCCACCCCCAGCTGCTCCCTTCATTCTTCCCTGTAGGTGTTTGTGTCCCGTGCGTCAAGATAAGCCATCAGAAGGCAGCAGTAACAAGCGTGTCTATCTGCAGCCACCGTCTTCATGTCGGACCTGCTGGGTTCTGATTAGATCCACTTCTTTCCCGACAACAACAGAAACACAAGGGTGATCTCATTCTTCTGCTATTTTGAATCAAATGAGTCAGAATCTTTCTTTTCATGCTGCACTTGCAGCGGTTTCTTTTCATTTCACAAGTGCAATGCAGGTTTTCTACTCTAGCCTCCTGAGTGAATGCTTTGTTAGGAATGCCTTTCACTGCCGTTGCAGCAGCTAATCTTCTGGGCAGGTCTCAATCAGCGTTGCACATCTACACACTGACATTTGTGCACATTCTTCTTTGCAAGACAGCCCAGGTGGGATGGACTTTGACTGGGCCAGGAATGACAAATCTAATCCAGTTCATTACAGCTTAGAGATGCACTGATCTGATATTAACATCTGTATCTGTCCTGATGTTGAAAAACGTCCTAGATCGAGTATAATTGACGATGAATCTGATCCATAAGATCTATTCAATGTAATTCTATGCTTTTTGCTCTGAGTGACATTTTTCTTTATTATTTTTTTTACATTGTCTTTATAATTCCTAATTGCACTTTGTGAACCATTTGAACGAAGGCTTGTTGCTGGTTATTTTCCATGGTTGACCAAGATAGTCAACCTATAATTTTTGTCAGTTTCAGTTTTTCAGTTTCTTTGCTATTTATTCTACATTGGCTGTTCTGCTCACCAGTCTTTGACTGAACAAATTAAAGTTATTTTTACATGTTCGACCAAGCTTGTGAAGCTGTTGGTGTATTTAAGTGAGCTGTATTTTTCATCATGTGCATATATGTTTGTGTTTAAAGTCAGTCCAGCTGTTTCTCTGTATCGGATCGATATTAAAAGTGAAAAAAGTGGATCGGTCCCAACCCTATTATAGCTCTGACAGAATGTTTAGTGTTTGTGGTCAACTGGAAGTTAAGCCTCAGTCAACAGGATTCCTCCCTGCATTTAGATCCATCCATCTTAAAACCAGGGTTACATTTTAGAACCTAACCCTGTTTAAACGTCTCCTCAGCTTCATGCCTGATCTGTCTGTAATATTCCTTTGTCTCCATGGTGCTGTTTGTTCATCATGAAATGAGACTTCGTGGTTGAAGCTACTTCCTGAAAGAACAGGATCCAAAGTTGGGTGGAAGTTGGAACACAAACAGTCTTGAAAGCTGTCTGTGTTCCAGACGTGGAACACAAACCTGTCTGCAAAACGGGAAGCTTACAAGCTTCCCGTTTTGTATTTTACACCAAAGTATTTTACACCAATTCATGTCTCCAATCTAGCCTTCCATCACCTGCTCCATCTTTATCCATGAACAACAAACGGAAATACTTCAGTTTTTTGGTTTGTGGCAAGAGACCAGAAATGAAACATTTTATGAACTGAAGGCAGTTAAACTACTACATGCGGTGCATTCACACCAGTTTTCTTCAGTCTGCTTTAATTCAACTCTATTTTGTTTGCCTAGAAAGTCCAGTTAATGCTCCAAAATCTGATGACCCTACAGACCAACGTCTCTGTTTGACTAAAGTGAACTCTGATGCAGTTTGAATGCATATGTGAATCCAAAACCAGGAAGCGGACTACAGTGCAGGGCATTCTGGGTAAATACAACCAAAAGAAACGCGAGTCTAGTGCTAGAGGGAGAAATGACGTGGGGCTTTTTTGCCAAAGAGGAAGAGAAATCCTACAACAGCTAAAAATCTGACGGTTCCACTCAGTGTCTTCTTCAGAGGTTTGTGTTGTTTCTTTAAGTGGCTGTTGGTGCAGCGCCATCTTCATGCGAAATGGGGGAACAGGTTCTTAGAATGGCTTGGTTGGTTTGACTCAGTGCAATGTGAAAAAGAACCAAACTACTGAGAATGTAAGACATGTTGCAGGTTTGGTCCCCAACCGGACTATGAGCGGCGAAAACCCCGCACTGGGCCATGTCAGTATGTGCACTCTGCCTCTTCTGACTTTGGTTAGACTGTTGGGCAGAACTTCTCTTCCAACATCATAGAGAAGAAGTCTCCAACCCTGGTCCTGTATACCTACCATCCTGCAGGTTTTAGATGAATCCCTGCCCCAACACAACTGAATTAAATGATTGAGTAACTTCTTCAGCAAGCCATCAAAGGTAATAAAGGCCTTGATTCAGACTAAAACTTGCAGGACTGTAGATGTCTGGAACCAGGGTTGGAGAGGAAAGGTTTACCAGCGAGTCTATAAGTTGTGATCCCCACTTTTGGCTTGCAGACAATCAGCTTTTAAGATGTGTGTGTTTGGAGGTGTGAACAAAAGAGGAAAGTGGAGACAAGATTAGAGCCCTTCCTGTTTTTAAAAATATTACGAATATGTCAGCTGTCATATGTGTAATAATAAAACAGTTAAGAAAGCAAACCTGAAGGTTTTCCCTCACTGACAGACACAAGGTAAGCCAAAAATAGTGTATCCTGTTTAATTAGGCTCACTGTTATCTGTTGTGTTGCTGAATAACAGGGAGGTGCAGATGGCTGGGAGTATAAATGCTGGATTATTGAGACAATGGTGAGTGTAACTTGCTTGTTGTGAGCCATGTGAGGGCAGCAGCCTAAAGGTGGTGTGAAATGGAGGGGCTGTGGTCTCACTGAATTCCTGTCTGGTGAGCAAAGCATTTGTTTCTGTCTAGACAAAGCTCAGTTGTCACATCTAGGACTGCACCAGGCTCCAGGAAGTAGACGTTTGTTGGAGAGAGTGGCCCAGCTTTTTTTTTCTCCTTCCATCCTGCTCACGTCTCCCTCCGTTGGGAATGTGAGCGCATGCAGCCTGCTGCTTGGAGTGTGTGGTTTTTTGTGGTTGGAGTTTTTCTCCCATGTTAGGGTGGAGACAGCATGGTGTATATGCGCGGTGATATCAACTGTGTAAAAAAAAAAAAAAAAAAAAAGTTCCCGTTTTCTGGTATCCCACTCAGGAAGTAGGATGTCTCATCTTGCCTGGTGAGCATTCACAATCACTGCCACACACACACACCCACGCATACACACACAAGCTCCTGTAAAGTATCACTCACTTTACCTTGTGACGCCAAGACATAAAAGCTGATTTTCTGCTCCCTGCTTGTGGAGCCACTTTGTGCGGCTCCGTTGTCTCAGAGTAATTGTTTGCGTCAAGACAAAGTGAAGGAAAGCCAGCGTGACGGCTCGCAGAGCGTCAGATCGCCGCACAAACGGGTCTGACTAAGGGTTCATTAACTGCTACACTCAGCCGTTCCCTCAGGGCTCTTCCACGTGTGCCATTCCACTGGAGCTGAGACGACTTCATTGTTTTCTGAGGAGCTTTGGTGTTGACAGCAAGAGCTTCCAAAGCCAAAGTGAAGATAACAGAGTCTGGGAAAAGACAGAGATAAACCTGCAGATGCCTATCCCAAATTAGTTCCTGCAAAATTCTCCTGACTTGAATGTTGCTCCTTATATGGACGTGTCTTTAAAATAAGCAAAACGGCTTTCAATACATTTTGTCACGTTTTCTTGATGAATACATAGCCCTTACTTTTACAGGTGCACCGATCAGAAATGTTGCCAGATTTCTAATCATGTTTCCATTCTCTGACCTGCCAATGCTGATTGGTTGCCTTAACAATAATTTTTAACAAAATTTCTCAAAAATATCCCAAAGTTACGGAGTTGTTTCATTATATCATTCAAACTCTACTAATGCTGTTAAATCCTCCATATTATGGGAAAAGCGACATGTGTCCTGAACCCCTTTCACAAAACACCTGAAGGTCAGATGAAGGACTCTTTGCCATCTCTGTGTTTTATGAAAGAACAGTTGCAGTGATGTGAATCGATGTTACGTCTCTAACTCAACAAACATGGTCGTCACACAGGTTAATAGAAAACAAGGGGAAAAAAAGCCAAGACTAAGCCTAACCCACATTTAAACTTTTATCACACTTGTTTTAGCTTTGACACAATTAGCATGTTTAGCATTACTAAATTTAAACATCACTCTCTTTGAGAATTATCATTAGACTTAGTAGAACCTTAACTTAACTGTGAAATTTCCAGCTAAGCAACATGCTCAGTGATTGAATACCCTACAGCATAATAAACCAGAGGAATTTCAATGCCATAAGTTCAGATAATTGTTATCCTCTGAACTCTGACCTCTTGTTTAAAGTAGTAGCCTGGAGGAACAGACAGCCTACTGTTTCCTTTTCAGATTCTCTAAAGCCTTTCAGCTTCCAGTGACTTAACTTTGGATGCCTCACTGGTAGCTGAAGCAACTTTCACACTGAAGAGTGTTGCTGTTAGTGCTTAGAGCCCGGAGGACAAGCGACTAACAAAACCAGCAACCGTGTGGTGCTGAAATACATCCCCACCTGGACTGTAGTGAAGTGTCATCAGACCAGATCTGTGGATATAAACTGAAATGATGAGGGAGAAATTCTATGCGGCATATAGGGGTGAACTCAGTGACTTGGTGGTGAAGAAATAGTCTGTGTTGAGGAAACAAGAAAAACGGAAGAGGGTGAATGATGTAGGTATGGTGCATTCACCTAAAAAGCTGAAATAATTACATTAGATTTCATAGAATCTGGTACCTAGAAATTGGTTCCTTTGCCTCCAACTAAGGCAAGGAACCAACAGCTGATTCTGGTGAATTGTTCTTTGAATCTCTTTCCTTTAAGTTAGGAAAAAAGTTGTCCTTTGGTTTGATAGCATTCTTCATCACTTGATGTCTTTTTGCACTGCCCCCACCCACATACATCTGTGTATTTATAGAGTCAGCTTGTGGTACATCTTGTTGGCTTTACACCGAGCTTTAAATCCAGTTTAGCTGCACCACTTTCTTTGGGTGAACTTGCATGTCTCTCATGAGGCAGTGCAAGTCTGAAAATCTACCATGTGTACATAAAGTCTGGGGCCACCTGGTTTGGGGTTTTCCAGCTGCTTTGCTTTGACCGAATTCCAAGTGCATGAATGAAAAAAAGTTGCACAAACTTCAAAGGAATCCCTAATCCCTGGACATTGTTCAGTATGCATCTCTGCAGGGAGTGTTAATTGTCTCAGATGAAGGTCTTTCTGTGGGAATCAGAAGCGCATTACCCAGAGCTTTCAACTATAGAATGACTGTGACTGAGTACACACACTCAAAGGAACCTGTTCTGCTGCACGTGGGGCCCAGGTGGGACGGCGGCCCAGGAAGACTCGGCTGTCCCGTAGGTGACCTCACCTTCAGTCGGGATGCTGCGTGCCTCTACAGGGCTGTCTGCGAGAGAAAGACGCGCGCTCAAGCATGGGGCCCAGAGAGAAAGTCTCAGTTTGTGACTCAGGGTTTAGGAATACACGTCTCCTGATTTAGTCTGCAGCTCAAACGCACATTCCTCCTGTGTTTCTTTTCATGTCGACTGACTTCACACGATTGGGTCTTCCACAGCACCCAGGACGCCTTCACCAATCTGTCACCATCGGAGCTCATAATCCATGAAGTTTGTGCACAGACTAGAAAGCTGCAGCATTAGTCATACAGCTCGTCTCCTCCACAACTCAGAATAGAGTGTGTTTGTTTCTCTTCGGGAGCCGTGTGTCTCGGCGTGCTGCACGCCTCACTGGGCAGTCTGACTCCCAGATAGCATCAGGCGGGTTCAGATTAGAGCTCATGAGGGCACAGTTAAACTTGTAAAAGCTCTGGACTCCCATTCCAGTTGTCTCGGTTCCATTCAATGCACAAATAACCGTTGTGAGTGTGGCACAATGCTGATAGGCTGTCTGCATTGTCACCATGCCTCTCAAATGTGCCAAAGCCTCAGAGTCCTTTGTGGAGGTCGCTGCAGAATGATCGCTGTCCCGAGAATGGCTTGTGTGTGTGTGTGTGTGTGTGTGTGTGTGGGGGTGTGTGTGCGTGCGTGCATGCATGTGCGACTTGTGTTGTGTTCAAGCAGTTTAGCTGTGTAGCTGGTAGATAACAGACAAACGCCGTGTCTTGTCTGTTTTTTTTTTTTTTTTCAAACCAGACAGGAGAGGATTCCTTCTGATTGTGATACAAAGACACCTTTCTCCTTTGTAAGATTCTGAGTCACAACTTTAGAAAGCGGAGACAGAATGCTCTGTGTTTCTCTGCATTGTCCTGTTACATCATCTGATACGTTTCGCTTAGTTAGCAAAAGGTTGGTTTTAAGTTAACAATATGGCTGAAAAACATGTACATAATCATCATTGACAGTGCCAAGACCCGCCTCTAGGCTCTGATTGGTTGTTTCTAGTTAGCACTAACAGAAAGAAGAGGAGCTCCATTTTCTCACAGTTTATCTCTGTCCTGACATGGTGACAGTTTTAACAAATACGGAAAAATATATATTCTTTATAAAAGTCACATCCTGCAGCTTTAAGGATCTATTCATGATTTATCTGCAAACCAAAAACTGTTTATTTGAGGTTTATTTACACTACAAACATTTGAAAAGTCATTTTGTACCATTAATGTTATTATTGGCATCCGACTCTGCTTGCCATCACATTCCTCACGTCAGAAAGGCTCTGGAGAATCATCTGATCTCTCTCTGCACCTGCTTTGCTTTGTGTTTTTCAGAACACTCGTTTGTCAGTCCTGTCTTCCCCTCCTAATCATTACTAGTCCCTCAATATCTCCATAAGCGGATTGTAGACATGATATGGGTGGGTCAACTTCAACCCTCATTTCCATGTTGGAACCTTTTCGTTGGCTACAAAGCGTTAAAAGCTCATCTAAATCGGTCTAAATGAGACTAAAGTGGACTTTTTAGAAGTCTGTGTTTGTAAACTTTAGTTTCATCTACATAGCACCACTGAAGGTTAAAAAGTAAGCACCCCCAACCCTCTTCGTCTTCTTCCTGAGCATTCTGAAAGTGAATGTTAACCCTACAAAATACCAATCTTTATCATCCCAACTTCCTTTGGAGTTAAGGTCAAAAAGATGAATGTGTGCAAATTTAATCAATTTAAAAGAAGTTTGTTTCATGCTGTCCCAGTTTTTTTTTTCTGGTTACAGTTATATAACTTAGCGTCCTTGGTGTGCCGAGATATGGGCAATATCTCATGACTTTAGTGCTGGAGAGCTGTATCTGTTATTTACAGAGATGCAAGATTCTGACACTTTCTCCAGTTATTTAGGCTGATGTTTTAAAAATTTTCCATTTATCGTGATCCCACAAGATGTTCGGAACAAATTCATATTCGGTACACTCAGTTCTCCTTCATGAAGCATGAAACCACTGCAGGGTTTGGACCAGCTGCAGGACTTTTGTTCATGCATCAGTTTCCTATCAGCTGCTGCATGCTAGTGGGATTAGTGCGAAAACCTGACAGACACTTTGTACCTCTCAGTCGCTGAACATTTCAATCAGAACATTTAGCTTTCAGCTCATTCTGTACGGCTCGTTCAACTGACTTGTGTATGAATTGATGTTTTTGTGCTACATTTGCAAGTCAGGCTGAGTGGATTCTCTCATTGAATGAGGATTTTAATAGAGTAGAGTCAAATACTAGAGTATTTGTTCAGGCAGCAGAACTTAGCTCTGTGCTGAGTTACAAACCACAGGATTAAAGCCGCTGTCCTGAACTCTTCAGGACTCTGTGTGCTGGCACGCAGACAGACCATCTGCACAAAGTCCTGAAGCTGCATCAAAGGAACATCCCTGATCAAAGACTTACTTCTTTTTTTTTTTTTATCAATGCTTTCAGCGAGTCTTGTGTTTACATGTACTACACACGAGTATTCACGCTGGATGCAGACAGAGTCACCACAGCTGACAGCATTGCAGACATTCCTTTGGCTTGTAGGATTGTGAAGTCTCGGCCTGCATATGCAGAACACGCCCGGCTGCAACAGAAACTGGTTGTTTTATCGTGTTTATGTTTAGAATGGCTCTTTTGACATGCAAGTTTCTGAACGTGCATGTAAGAGGCTTTTCTTTATCACCTTTAATTGTTGCAGAAAGCAAATATGCACAAGCAAGAACAAAGAATAAAGAGCTGACGCTGCATTGACGAAGATTTAGATCGGACATTTTTGTTTTATAACTTACCTTACATTTGTAACTTGGCTCCCTTTAAATAAACTGAATGATTTTTTTAATTGCTTTTGGCTTTTAGAATCTGCTTCCTAGCAGACATAGTGCAGAATAAAGGAAGTCAATGCACTCAATAGCTTTATGCTTTTAGTGTTTTAGTGTTTATGCACTTTTTAAGATTCATTGTTTTTTTGCTCCATCACGCGTTGTCACTTTGGTGAATTTCACCAAGAATCTAATTCCTTTGTCTTTCTACATAAAGTGACTTGTAAAAGTCTTCATAACCCTTAAACTGCTTCACATGTTTCTACATTACAGGTGCAGATTTGTTGGATTTGACTTGATTTGTAAGGAAAATGTTTAAAAATGTTTTGCAAACAGAAACCTGAAAAGGTGTTGCATGCATATTGCTCTGACACCCCTAAATAAAGTCCTACTGCCTCCAGATTTCACTAAATAATGAACAAGACAAGTTTGTGTCACGCATTTCAGCAACCAGGTGGTTCAAAGTGCTTCACACCATAAAACATAATGCAGTAACCAATTATGGAACAAGCAATAAACATGACATCTTTTCAGATGCCATCATCAAAACCAACAAGCAAAAATACATCAAATACATTGATCAATATTCCAGTTGTTAATCTAAAGCAACTCAGTGTTTCAGCTGTTTTTACAGTTTTCTATGAGTTTGTTCCAGATTTGTGGTGCATAGAAGCTGAACACCTTTTCATCTCAGGTCAGATCATGCAAATGGATCGAACCTGTCCATCAGCTCACGTCACAGTTAGCAACAGTCACCTCACTGTTACTAACTCAGCAACTTTGCTGCTATATTTAATGTCTTTTCAGAAAAAAAAAATTGATATCGACCAAAATCTGAATCGGCAGGTCAGGCTTCGTAAAGGTCAGAAAACTGGAATCAGTGCATCACGACTGTGTGTAATTTTATGGTGCCAAATGTCTGCTGAAACAATCATACATCTTAAAATGCAAAATGTTAGGTAGAAAAACTAAGACTTGAATGTTGATGTTTGCTGATGCTCTCCATCCAACTGCATTGACTTTGAACTGTTGCAAAGAAAACAGACAAATAAAGATGGAAGATAAATATTCCTTAAGACGTGCAGAACATGGTTCTAAATGCTACTGAGTCATTGGGGCTCAATGCAAAAGCACCCCCACCACTTTTCAAATTTCTGTCCTTAAAGCAATAGTAAAAAATGCTGTCTTTATTGTTAGATGGTACTTTTTATCAGTATGCTGATAAACACCAATAAAACATATTCAGGTTGGTGGTTTTAATGTAACAAAAGGTGGAGAACTCCAAAAAATGCGAATAATTTTACAAGGCTCTGTGAAAACCTGTGACTCAAACATCCCCTTTTTATTCATCTGGAATTATTTTGGACCACAGATATTACGTCTTGGGCTTGTGTGTCAGAAAGTTGCAGAAACAAAGTCAACGTGTCCTTAAGTCTGAAGTGCTGCAGATGTTCCCTTTTCAATCAAACTCCTGCATGAGAAAACCTACAAAAACATGTTCCCCATCTGTCAGGGAGACTTTCTGTGAGACAGAAACATTAGTGGATGTTCAAGTAGCACTAATATAACAGAGACACAACGTCCAGCTGCAGTGCAGGCTGAGGCTCCCAGAAACACAGGCAAGCAAAGTGTTAGAGGAGGAACCACTTTCAGTCAAAACAATTCCAAATCTTTTTCTTGTTTTTTAAAGAAACACAGTGTTAAATGGAAAGGTGCAACCATAGAGACAGCATAGCTTAGCATGGAACGTTCAGGAAACAGCCAGAACCTTCTGTTCTTTTTTTCTTTTCTTTTTTTCAGAATTATTTGAGGTGTTTTCTTTAATTCCCAAAACAGATATTGTGCATCATGCACAGGGACGACAATCAGGACAGTGCAATGCATCAGGATGATGTGTGTGTTAATTGGTGTGTGTTTCAGTAGGACCGAACGGCACTGTGGTGCCTGCGGCCAGAAGGGCCTCACTAGCTAGCTGCATGTGATATACCAACCAGTCCTGCTGGGTCTGTGTGCAAACCCTGTTCACCTTTTCACTAAGTGTAGACAATGAGGCACATGAGGCACGACTGGCCTGAGGGGAGGAGTGTTCACTGTCAATGTAATTAGCCTTCAAAGGTCCCTTCCTGTTGCTGCAGCCCAGAAAAGAACACTTAGTACCCTACAGACCTCTGCTGTGGCTCATAACTCAAAGAGGGAAAATATCAATGAACTTTTTTTTTTTTTTTTTTTTTTGGTTACATACTTGCACCAAACACTATTGTTCCAGACACGCTGATATTGATCCTAAACTCAGAGGAAGAGCTAATTCAGAAATAAAGTTATTGTTTCAATCACACTTACATCGTAACCATCACAGATTCAATCATTTTTTGCTGCAAAAACACAAAACTTTTCTAGTATTGTTTGTCTGTTTTCATGTGCAAATAATTTTACTGGACTTGAAATAAGATAAAACTAACTTACAGCTAACTTTTGCAGCAAGATATAGGAGCTCGTTTTAAGTCAATAATTTCTGTAGATTCTTTATATTGATTTAAAAGGTTCTGTTCCCACTGGGAGGTTATTTCACTTATAACAAGACATTCGTCCCAATATTATAAGTGAAATAAGTCAGTGGAACTTTTTCAGCAATAATAAGGAATTAATAATCATTATTATTGACTTAACAAGCTGTTTAAAAAGTGACTCAGTTAGTTATAATTTCAGACATCTACACTAAAAACAAAAAGACAATAAAATACTTTGTTAGATTCTGGGTTTTTGCGGCGTTCACAGCTATGTTTGTGATCCTGTGCCAACTTTGAGAGCATTCTATCCACTGCTCTCAAAGTGGATAAAATGAATATGGCAAATTATTATTAATGAGAGAAATGACAAAGTGACCCATGTTGGGGATTCACCTTCCGTCAGGATAATAATCCTTGACACAGCTAACGCTACGATGACATGGTTTAGATCAAAGTTTAAACTTGTAGTGTTTAAGAATAAAATCTCAGTAAAACTGTGGTGTAATGTTTGGTATGTATCATGTTGATCCTAATGTTCTGTCCCCGACATTCAGAGAATGTAGGCTGCTTATTCTTTGTCATGTGTTTTTATAAAAGCGGCTTTGCTGTCAGTTCTGACTGACTCATAGTTATCTATATAGTGCAGTTCAACAAGATTGTGCTGTTCAAGAAACATAACAGACATTAAAGGAAAGACCTTGATAAAAAAAAATAAATCTGTTTAAATTGGTCAATGAAATGAAAGGCAAGCAGGAAATTCTTTAGATTAGGCTGGAGGGAAGCTGGAGCTCCTTCCACCTTCAGATGGGTCCAATGTGACCTGGTCTACTGCAACTCTACAAACTTTACATCTACTATTTTTGATTTCAAAGAATTACAGCAAGTTACAGTAAAAATCAGCTTTATGATGTCATTGTCAATGTAATAATGTATGTAGATGTGTGTAATGTAGATGCATTCAATTTTATTTTCAAAGATCCTTGGGACTCTCGGGGGAACATAAACACGTCTTTGCTGCTCTGTATTTAAAGCAAGTGAGGCTTGTTCTAGTCTGTCATTGTACTTCCCACAAAATATGTCATTTCTTCATTTCTTGGTCTGTTTTTGTCCCAAAGTAACTCCTTTGCTGCCCTTCATATCACATGGCCTTGATTCATTTAGTTTCCCCTACATGCAGTCGGACTGCAGGGTCCCACAGTTGGTGGCGCTGTTGCCTTGCAGCAAGAAGGTCTAATCCCAGTCTGGGGTCTTTCTGCATGGAGTCTTCATTGTCCTTCTTGTGTACTTCCTCCTATATGCCAAAAACATGACTGTTAGGTTAATTGGTTACTCTGGATTGTCCTCAATTATAAGTTTTCATGGTTTACAGTTTACACTGTGGACTCTTGACCAGTCCACAGTGTAAGCAATGCCTCACAATAACCTCCTGGAGATGGGCACCAACCCATCCACAACTCAGCAAGGATAAGCAGGTATGTATGTATGGATGTATGGATGGATACAGATGCACTCTCATTATCTGAAGCTGATCTTTCAGATGGGATATTTTTAGCAACAATTTCATCATACACACGGACTGACTTGATGCAAAGTGACGATTGCTGCCAGATTTTCTTTGGAGGTGACCTCTGTGGTCCAGCACATATGCTCCTGTTCTACAACAGCCAGTCTCATTAGCTGTAGACCTGTTGCGGCTAATTAAGCTAGCTGGCTTTCCATCTAGCTAGTTTGCAGACGATAATGGATTTTTACACTTTCTGCTGAGCTTTGTAACAGGATGTTGCTGATTTGTTTCTCTGAATGAAGCCTTTTGAAATGGGGAAAAGTCTCAACGAGGCAGGATGGTGTTTCCAAAAGTACAACATCTGGAAAACATTGCTGCTACTGCTGCTATATTTATCAATATCCTTTGCTATTCTACCTTCTAAACATAGAGGGCATAGCCCCACAGATGACTTAATCAATTTTCCAGAGCACATTTGTTTGCACACATCATCTTGTGAAAAAAAAAAAAAAAAGGATTAATGTCAGAGGTGATCCCACAGTGCCGGGGTTAGTTGTAGAACTTTCTGGTGTGTGTGTGCATGTGTGTGTTAGCAGCCGGCGTCACGCAGTGTGGATGGAGGCCCTGCTCTGACGCAGCTCTCCCTCTCGCAGCCGCTCACGCCTAGCTGCTGCTGCTGCTGCTGCTGTGTGTTAAAACCCTACAGCTGTGTTGACACGAGAGGCACGCCATCGAACAATGAGTCCAAAGGTCAAGAAGGCAAAACGCACAACAATACACTGAGCGAGTGTGTGCACTTTGAACAAGTGTAACATTGCCTGTGATTTTAAAATGCTGGGATGCTCGACCTAAAGGCGTGCTTTAAAACTACTACCCGCTATTTATAGCTGCAGGAGAACTCATTTCTCTGTTTCCCTGGTAACTCATCTGTGGGAAGCTTCTATTTTTAAAGCCACCACCCCATATTTAATCATTTATGCTTTGCAGGGTGACTGGCGATCCAGTTTCCTGTGGAGGAAGCGGAAGGGCAGTGGGTGAGGGGAGAGGAGTTGGGATTAGAGGGATGCGTGGTCTCGTCTCCTCTCTGTAGTTGGCCCTGCAGTTTCCCATGTTTCATCTGACTTGCATTTCAGCCGGTCGCCCCCTCGGGCCCCCCACTCCTCCATCACATCCGGCATCAGAGCACAAAGCGAGCACCACATGTCACCACACTGCATCCCGCAGTTTTCTTCATTTGTTCCAAGAACAAGAGCTTCAAGTGATCAGAACTGAGCCACTCTGGGTTTCTAATCCATTGCTTAACTGTGCACCATGTCCCACTGTAACAGTAAAAGCACTTTGTTCTGTTCCTCTTGCATTAGCCTTCAAAGTTGTTCCCTTAGAGGTTAATGCAAAGGAACAACTTTGCATCGTCTCACTTGTTCCAAGAAGCAGTTGCTCGGCCGCCAGATAGGTAAGGCCCTTCAGCCTGGAGACATCAGACTTTTACTCAAGCTCTGTTTCCACTCTGAGTTCTGCTCTGCAGTTGACCGGAGTGACGGGTTGAATCAAGCAACTGTGCAGCCTCTTCTGCTGCTAGCGGTACAGGCAGTGACGTAATGAGCCGGTAAAGACAAACCATTGCATCCTGGAAGTGGGAATTGTGAAACAGGAGTCTGTTAGGTTGGGTCAGAGCTTCTACGCATATTGAGTCAATTCAACATTAAGTCAACAGTCATTTCTCAGAAGTTGGACAGGCAGTGAGTTAAAAAAGTCCATTCCGCTTCTGCAAATGAGCAGCTTTATGTCTCATATTCATGACACAGACTTTTTATTCATCAGTGTGTGAATGGGTGAATGAATTTGCTGTCGTCTGGACTTGATGAACCACTGTACACGTACTGACCATGTAGTGTTTTATTGTTATATGTATTATTTGTCTGTTTCTCTCTGTATGAAACACTTATTTTATTGCAGAAGAACAAACCTGTGGTACGTTTCGTTTCTAATCAACTTCTTTTCATTTGTTTTATATAAATCTGTTCACCAAAACCAGACTCCTGCTCTCAGCATCATGTTTACTGTTGTTTCTTACGAGCTGCTCTTGTTTACACCAGAGACTGATATTGTAACTTTAGCTGAACAGACACTCTGCACATGGGACGAATGGCAAATAGCTGTCAAGCAATGCAAAGAAGACGACCTTGGTTTCTAAATGAGGTTCTTTGCTAGAAGATAACGTTGATTATAGTATCAAATAATACTTTGCTGGCCTAGTTGCTGCTTTTATTGTCTTTCTAATAAAGCACCTGGAGCCACGGCTGCATTTATTTTTTCAGCAGTTTGACCTTTTGTTGCGTCTTTAATCCCCCCAGGAACATCATGTTGTCAGTCAATGTTTAAACAGCCTAATTCTGCCGTGGCTTTGTTGGCTTACCCCGTGTAAATATCATCTGTACGCCTTGTCTAATTAATGTCCAGTTAACAAGTATATCTCTCTCTGTACTACAGGTTCGAGCAGAGTTGTCATCTGAAAGCAGAGATGTCTTCCAAAACGCCGAGCTCCAGTAGCGTTGCGCAGGCCAGGCGGACGGTGCAGCAGCTGAGGAGGGAAGCTCGCATCGACAGGATAAAAGTGGGTCCATATTGGGAATTAGTCACACATATCTGCTCTATCCACTTAGGACACCAGGTGTCTTTGTTTTTTCCTACACATAACAATCAGAAATGTTTAGGATTTGTTTGTATTCCATGTCCTCTTCTTCCTACTTCATACTTATGCTCTACTTTGTATTGGGTTGGTCAAATAAAGTCCCAAAAAGCAACTTTAGAGTTGGAATGTAATAAAATATGAAAAGACTCAGTATGAATGTTTTTTTTAAGCCGGTGTGGATTGATTGGTGTGTTTTTGCAGGTGTCCAAGGCTTCATCAGACCTGATGCGCTACTGTGGAGAGCATGCCAAGAACGACCCTCTCCTGATGGGCATCCCAACCTCAGAGAACCCCTTCAAAGAAAAGAAGCCCTGCACCGTTTTGTAGCTGAATACCCAAACTGTTGCTTTTCTAGATTCTTATGTAACATGGCTGTTAGTAGTTTGAACACACTTGCCTAAAAGCCTCGGTGGTGGTTGACTTTTTTTTTTCACATTTACAATTTTTTCCCCCCAGATTTTCATAGTTTGTCTGATTCTGCATCTTATAGCCTAGTGTGACTTGTGTATGATTTTTTTTCTCTTTTATTTCTCTTCTTGTATTTTTTGACTGATGCATTGAATGTTAATTCATACTGACGGAGATGAACCAAGGATTAAACAACACAGTTTGCAGCTGTGAGGAAGGGAAGGTGACCAGACCTGGAGGAACGAGTGTGTTGCCTCAACAATGTGTTGTGAATGGTGTAGTTACATCTCTGTGTCCTGAATGTTGCCAAGGAGATGAACATATGACTTTGCAGGCCGGTCTTCTTGGTGCAACAGCTTTGTTGAACATAACCGCCTCTCTCCAGGCGTCTCTGCTCCGCACCACACTTCACCGCCTATGTTAGGATAATCTGACGAGGTAGCACGGATCGTCAGAACATTGGTGGAGTCATTTCTGACCACCTGATTTATGGCACGAACATCGGTGCGTCAGAAACTGCCAGCAGACTACCAAACCAAAGTCCACCGGTTTCATGAGTTTGTTAAAAAGCAACTGGAACCTTTCATCAACATGGACAAAGTCAACCATATACTACGGGGTAACTTACAGTCTGGAAAATATGGTACCTTTTAAATAAAAATAAAACCAAAGAACAGGCAGAAGTCTGAAATTTTCAGGTCTAGGTATAATTTGCGTGTTAGCCCAGTGGTGGCTTCACATTTCCTCTGTGGCAGCAAACGCCTGATGAATAATTACCATATCATACCTAAACAAGACCCTTAACTCTTTGGGTCAATCGGATAGAAAAGCCTTTACCTCTTAATTTCATCATGCCTGCTTGAGGAAGGAGGGAGTTTGTGCTCTAGTGATAAGGACCATTCAAGATGATGACGTCCTGTCAGTGGACCAACAGGCTGCTGCCCATTACTACATGACAAATGGAGACGGTGAAGCTCTGTTGCTGGTGATGGCCAGCTGTTGCCTCAGGCAGCCATGGACTAACAATCACAAGTAGAGATGATGCTTGGTGTTGTCCATTTATAGGTCGCTCCAAACAGCAGTGTCCATGTGTGTTCCATAGAGAATGTGGATTCATTCCTTAGTTTACAGATTTATAAAAAGAAGAAAAAAAACATTTCCCAACCCAACATCTTCTACGATGGGCAGATGTTGAATCGTCAAATGGATAAAAGAGCAGATTTCCTGGAATACGCTCAGCCTTCTGCTTTTCTGCTGAAAGCCTAAAAGAAGCACAGCCGCATATCAATATACCACTGGATTCAGAAGTACTGCAATTGGAATAAAAGCCCATTTATTTCAGGAACTTCATCTTTAAGTAAAACATTATAAAGATTAACTACACTCAGACAACTGTTTAATTATGATTTTCCACTTGCAGCTAATGAAAGCAAGACATTTAAAATTAAAATATTACATCAGACAGATAAAAAATATATCTGCAAAAACAGCAAGGAAAAGTAGGTTTAGTACTGCTTATTTTCAAAAGCTACTTTTAATCTGACAAAGCGAGGCGCATTGGGAAAAATATTCTAATTTACTGAAAATGTCTTTAGAAAATACAGCTGGACTTCTCTCTGACAGTATTTCAAACATCTCACTGAGGCTGAATAAAACTACTCTTGTTATCAGCTCAGAGAGAAAAAGGGCAAACAGAAAAAACTCCTTCATTTTGTTTTTTCTTTTACTATTTGTTATGTCCTAAAGTAAAACACAACCCTGCTGGGTATTTGGAATAAAAACTGTGGTTCTGATATTTGTTTCCAGGGGCATATTCCTATTTATGGGAGTTATTTTGCTGTTATTTTGGCACCTTTCTTTTGTTTTATACATTTTAAATCTCCTTTGTGATCCCTTCACTAGTGGGTTACTGGACTGTGAAAGCTGGATTTAAGATGACCGTTATACTTACAGACATTCTGTGCTCTTAATCTCCTTAACTGTTTCAATTAATCTTTAATTTGTTTGCTGTTACAGTTTTACTTTTGCCAGAGTCTTATTCCTGAAGCCAGGAAGCTTCAACTCTGAGAGCTGCATTTTTTTTTTTGTTACATAAGTGCTTTAGGCTAATACTGTGAATAATGAAGGCTTTAAGTGAGTAGTTTGCTTTTCAAAGTGTAATGAATTATTGCTTATTTGTGTCAATAAATGGTGAAGAAGTATTTGCCCCATTAAGGATTTCTCCTGTTTTGGATTTTTTTCTTTTTCTTTTTTTTTGTCATGCTTAAACGATTCATGTCATCAAGTTTTAAAATCAGACAAAGATAATGGGGGAGAAAACAGAAATTTGATATTCAGGGTAAAATCTATCCAAAACAACCTGGCCCTACTGGAAAAATCAACTGGTAAATTTTGAGTTAAACTTGTTTGAAAAGCTGAAGTTGGCTGAAAGATCTCAGAGAGCAACACATCATGTCCTAATCCAAGCAAAGTCATCGATCTTCCTAAGGCAAGACAAAACATGGAACAGTGGTGAACTTTTCCAGGTTTCTTATCAACAACCCATCCAGGAGGTCAGAACGACATCTACACCAATGCAGGCCTCACTCTCCTCAGCTAAGGTCAGAGTTCATGATTTAACAATAACTAAGAGAGTCTGGGCAAAGATAGCGTGTGGGAGAGTTCCAATTCAAAAAGGCAAACACTGCTTCTGACCAAGACGCTCTCAAAGACCCGTCTCACATTTTCCCAAAGACCTTTGGATAAATATTCTGTGAGTTGAACTTTTTGGAAAGTACTTCTTGTGTGAAGAATTTTGGAGAAAAAGAAAATCTGCTCATCTCTTCACGATCTTAAGCTCAAGTTGTTGAAGTTGATGTAATTATGTGGCAAGTTAATCATCACCATAACAAGTTTACTTCTAATTGGCTTTAAAAAAAGATGAGATTTTGGAGGAGTCTAGACAAAAAAAGGACAATAGTTCAGTGGAGATACTGTGGGATGAGTCTAACGAGGCCATTAGAAAATCTTCCAAAGTGATTGAATTAAAAGAATCTTGTAAAGAACCGCTGAGCAGACTTTCACCACAGGAACGTAAAAGACCCGTTGGTAGTTTTTGTAAATACTGATGGCTGTTGTTGCTGCCCACCGTGACACACTAAAAGTTTGGAGAGCTTCTAAAAGCACATTTTGACTTTTTAGGATATCTTTATCTTATACTAAAGTATTTTTTTATAATATGAACAATTCAAGTTAGACAAAAGAGGAAAAGAAATTATCTATGTGGACCAAGACCTCTTAACGGCACTGTAGACCATAAATACATTGTCTTCCATCATTCTCTGTCCATATATTGTTGCACATGCTCTCTTGGTATTCCATCATCTACTTTCCTGGACAGTACTGACTGATTCAGTTATTTTATGATTTTTTTAATAACCCAGTTAATTTCATCTAGTCATGTGTCTTCATTTTTGTTTTTGATTAACATAATTCTTCTTTAGTGTTTGAAGCAAATGTATGACCATATAAGTGTGACAACTGTTTTTTTGTTTGTTTGTTTTTTAAGTAACATCCCAGTGGAAGACATTTCTGTTGAACTGGTTTGTCTGAAATCAACACAGCGGAAAAATCATAGCCAAAGGTTTGGGAGAGACAAAAACCTTCTGAAAACTTTCTGTTTTAGCAGCATAACGTGTCCAACTGCTTTCAACAATCCAGGTACAGTCCAGTGAGTTTTCTAGGATGATGGAGCGCCATGTCACAAGGCTTCAGGGATAAAAGTGGCTCAAAGATTGAAGCATGGGACCTGTGGTCAGGAAACTCCCCAGATCGTCTCGAGAAGTGCATCTATTGTAATTTCTCCAAAAGCCGAAGTTGACACGTTGTGCAACTTCAGGCAATAATAAGATATGAATCAGTCATCATCAGACGGGATTTAAATCAAGACGCTGATATCCAGCATGCAGAAGCAAATCTCACAAGATAAAGGAGAAAAGATACTGAGTCTAATTGGTCTTTAAAAAACCTGACGATGCGCTAATATGAAACTACCAGAGTTGTAAAGTAACTACTCCGTTACATTTACTTGAGTAAAGTCTCAAGTGAAAAACATGAACTTTTGGGAGTATTTTTTTGCCAGGCTGTACTTTTTACGTTTACTTGAGTAAAATTTTTATGAAGTGTTGCTGCTCTCACTTGGGTCAAATCTCTAGATTCTCTGCCCACTGTGGCTAAGTTCACTGAAGGAAGACCAAACTTGCTTTTACCAAACATTCGCCATGCACAGACACTTGTTAAAGTTTCAGCAGTTTTATTTTGAAAGAAACAGATTTAGATTTTTTTTTCTTTTACCTGATTTTTTTGGTCTTTAAAATATCTACATGTCCATATAACTTTACATAACTTTATATTTTGGTTTAATAATTGATGTTTTGATCAGTGACTCAGTACTCAAATTGCCTTTTCGGCAAACAGTTTTTACATTTACTTGAGTAATTTCTTGGAAGACTAATTTTTTTTACTTGAGTAAAAACAAGTTGAAGTAGTTCTACTCTTACTTGAGTACCATTGTTGGGTTCTCTGCCCACCTCTGGAAACTACTACACACTTTTAAATGCTTTGATCAAGCTGTCGAAAATTGCTGCCTCATTATCTTGCTTTTCATATTAATCGCCATGAGCTGTCTTGGGCAAATAGATTTCAGAAGGGCACTTTCCTGTTCAGAGGGAAAAGGGTATGTAACGTTTATCTGTGTGTGTTCCTGGTTTTCAAAGTGAAACACGATGGAGACGGCAGCATGCTCTGGAGATGCTTGTTGTTAGCATGAAAAATATATAGATATCAAAAAATAAAAAAACAAACCGTTAGAGGCAGCAAAGGACTAAAGCAAAGGCTCACCTTTCCTAAATGTACAGCGAGAGATGCGATGGGATGGCTCAGTACGGTCTAGTTCAAGCCTAGAACTGAACCCAATGGAGAATCTGAGGTAGGATCAGAAATGACTGTCCAGTCATGACCTCCATCCAACCTGACTGAATTGACCTTGAGCTGCTTTGCAGGAAGTGACGTTCAAAGCTTTCAGTACTCAGACAGGTTTCTGTTCTGGCCGCTCCGTGTCTTCAGAGCTCCATCAGGGCTGAAACGTTTCCGCCCTGATCTATGATTAAAATGGTGGTGAGGCAGCGATCAGTCGCAGGTCACTGTGTTCAAACAGGTGGGAGAGCCAACAAGGTCAGGCACACAAACATGTTTGCTCTAATTTTCCATCCCAAGTGTTTATGTTCCCTGAACCATGCGCTGCTTATTATACAATCCTCCCCCTTTCCTCTGCTCCCCCCTCTGGCTCCTCAGGTGTGAGGTTACACTTACAACCAGGTCAAGCCGTATTCTGTGCCCCACATCAATGCAATCCCTCCTCCAATCAGATGCTGGATGATGTTGGGTGTGTGTGAACTGGATTTTATGCGTTGTTGTGTGTGCATGTTGTGGTAAGCTAATAATCCACCGTCTCCAGTATCTCACCTACTTCCTCCTCTGTGACCGCTCCTCTGACTAACAGGAAAGCAGTGTGTGTGTGTGTGTGTGTGTGTGTGTGTGCATGTGCGCACGTGCATGTGTGTTTTTCTCTTGTCAGCTTCCGTATGTCGTCTCAGTCAACAAATCCTGGTATTTCTGGAACGACTGTCGTATTTCTCTAGAAGTATTTCAATTCCCGGCCTTCATACCGAAACTGTCTGAACTCTGCAGAGAGGCAGCTTCCACAGAAATGTTGAGAGAGTATTTTCAACAAAACGAGAAGAAAAAAAACAAAGTGGTGCTTATGCAAAGTTTTATACCTTCCATCATGTTTCTGCATTTTGAACTTTGCACATCTAATTAAACTGTAGCAAACGCTTCCTGCAACCAGATTCTGCAGCTACGGTCTTCACCCACATTCCTCTGTGGCTCCCTGGTTCTGACCCAGTTCCTCCAACAGAGGCCCGCTGTCTTCTGCAGACTGATGTCTCTGCAGCCCGCCCCACCCCTCACCTCCACCCTCTGCCCCTCGTTGCCCGTGTGTCAGCGGTCAGAGGGGAACGCCTCTATTCACTGGGCTTATTTTTAGCCTCAAAGCTAAACTACTGTACAGCTCTAGCAATGAGAAACCTGAATAGGCCTGACTCATGCGGCCATTGTCTCGTGACCCTATGTGTGTGTATGTGTATGTGTGTGTGTGTGTGTGCATGCATGTGCGTGTGTGTGTTTGGAAAAGCTTTGTCCCTCTCCTCTGAGCTACAGGCACTAATAAGTTCTGGTTTTCTCTTTTTACAGCCTCAGAGGGTCTTCAGCTTCAACTGCCTTTTTTTCCCTTCCCTCTTTGCTATTTTTATCCAGTCAGCAGTAAATTTATCTTGGATTGCATTAAAGTTGATGGCTGAAAAGAACATGTTGTCACAATCGCTCTGATCCTACACAGATTCACCAACATTAGTTATTTTTGCCCCCTCTGCTTTGCCTTAGCAAAGTATTCCAACTCTTTGTTGTTGCAGCTACAACCTTTTAATGTACTTTACTTGAATTTTATGTGATGGAGAAAGACAAAGTAATGTGTAACTGTGATGTGGAGGGGAAATTGATGGTTTCCCAACTCTTTTTTTTTTTTTACTTTTTACAAAGATTCTTGCGTGTTTTGCCCTGAGAAGTCCCCTAATTATTAAAAATCATCTGTTTGTGTTTAATCTAATTTCTTCTGTTCTGTGAAGACCCTGGCAGAGTTCAGGGCTGTGGCTGGACCCTGCTCTAGCATCTTCTGGAGCCACAGCTGGCTTTTTGGACCTTCTACAATGACTCTTAGTCACTATAGCTAAAAAACAACAGGAGCCAGCTCCTGTATTAAATATTAATGTAATGACAACTGCAGGTTTTAACAGTTTTTTTCCTGCAATATTTGCATTGAATTTCAAACATACAATTGAATTGTATGTTTATCTTTATTTTAAACCCTAAAAGTACAGATAAGATAGTTGTTCTTTATAGATTACAACAAATTTCCTAAAATAGATGTCTATTTAAAATTATAAGAAGTATTTTTTTTTCCAAGTCTTGTGACATTTGTGATTCTAAACAGTATCTTTCTGGCTGGCCTGAGAGCAAAGCGGCTGTTTGGTTTGTGCAGGCAGGTGAGTTGACCTGCTGACAGGATGACCGTCAGTCTGGAGGAGTGGAGAGAATCAGACCAAAGCCTTCAGAAAGTCCCATCTGCAGTTTGCCACGAGTTACAGAATGCGGGCGACAACAAATATGAGGAAGGAGGTGGTTCCTCTGGTCTCACAAGATCAAAATGAAAAACAACATGGTGGTGGCAGCATCACGCTTTACTGTAGAAGGGCCAGGAAAGAGAACATGGAGACAATCAGCAGCCAGGTCCAGCAGTTTTCTAGTTAAAGTCCAAAGCTGACAGGGCTTGTTGCAGAAAAGAACAGGCAAAATTTGTAATGTAATGTCAGTCAAATGCAGCTACATTTGGATGCTGCAGCTACATCCAAATGTAGCTGCAGCAAAATGTTCTGCAAGGTCTAGTCAAAGGGTCTGCACTTTTTACAAACCTTAACATTCTGCCCAGTTCAGCTACATAAAACTCGTTTAGCATCAAACGTTGCACGACCTTTCAGAAAAAGACGACTTTACTTTCTGATGAACATCTACAGCTGGAAATGTGTTTTTATTTCTATTTTTAGCTTTTGAAAGAGAGAAAAACATGGATCTATCAAAGTATTTTAAGTAAAAATTTCCAACCCAATGAGAAGAAAAAAAAATAGATCTGAAAACATTACAGATACAGTTCAGACTCATTCTGTTGTAGAAATGCAATGAGGAAAATAACTGCGTAACTGTAACACTTTATTACGTTTATATTCACAAACTTTGGTTCATTCTTTATGAGTTTTAGAAAAATATCAAAGGAGCCACAGGCTGCAGACCCCCGGTACAGACTGATGCAAACAAATAAAACCATGCATCCATTTACTTGTATGCTACAGTTCTGGTTTATGTTCTGTTTATGCAGCGTCTCCTTAGTAACATCCTCATTTAAACGGATATTTACACTGTGTGCATTAGTCTGCATGCTGCAGGAATCGTCAGATACCTGCTGGTAAAGCGCCAAGCACTGTGAGGCAATGACCTCAAAACAAGGCGTCATAAAAACACGCCCTGCTTCCTCCCAGCGCCGCGTATTACTGGAAATCAGTGAGGCAGAACAACCCTGAGAATCTTCTGTGTTTATTTCATTCAGTTTCACATGGCATCCTGCAGCCAAACTATGCACAATAAATAAAAAAAAAAAAAACTTAAAATAAAAAAATAAAAAAAAAAAAAAAAAAAAACACAACATGGACAACTCGGAACACGCCGTCCTTAAGATAACAACAGGAGGAGAAAAGTTTCCCTTTTTCTTTCTTTTTTTGGTTTTAAGTTAACAAAGTGACAATACTTTAAATAGCGTTAAATAAAAGCTGAAGAAACAGTTTCTGTTTGGTCGAACTGTCACAGGAACGGTGCCGACTCTCGGCGCGGTCCGGTTCCTGGAGTGTTGCCAGCTCTCCCCCCACCCCGCTCCCTTCAGACACGTGCTCCCCACGCCGTGCGCTCACTCTGCTCACATGATGCTGCCGCTTCCTCGTAAAAACACCGCTCCTTTCTCGGCAGAGAGACAGACAGAGGACTGCTGAGTCACTCTTTCTTGACCCTGGAGTTCACCCTGACGAAACGTTCATGTTTCCCGTTGCTCTTTAAAATTTTTGCGCCCCCCCGTTGATTTCCTCCGTTGGGTGGTGTGTCGGGGTGGGGGGGCAGCAGCAGAAAGAGGAGGAGGAAGGAGGAGGAAGGCTTTCCAATTAATGCAGGCGGGTGTTCTTTTGATATTAATTTCGCCCCCGGATGCAAACGATTCTTGACGATATTCCAAGTGGTTTCATCGGTCTGGCAGGTTGATGAGCGGCACCCACTGATCCAGGCAGCGGCAGTCCCTGCAGAATCGGTTCACCTTGCTTAGCGCTGGGTTCTTCCACAGGGCCGACTGCGGGTTCTGCAAGACGGAGCAAAACAGTCAGATGCATGCTGGGGTTTGTTTTTTGAACATACGATTCAACAGACTTGCTCACAGTTCAGGTTGAGGAATGATGCTTACCGTAACCAGGACGCAGTGCACGTCCATGGGTTCCCCTCCTGGCTTCACCCCCCCCAGGATCTCGGCCAGACGCCTCATGTTGCCCACTCGCAGGATGTTGATGTCGTTCTCGCAGCAGAACGCCTGGATCAAGGTGAAATGGATCTGCAGAGCCACGTCCTCTTCATCATCCGTAGCCAGTAGGCAGAGCACCACGTTGTCTGGATCCCTGCAGGCAGGAAAACCACAAAAAAATAAATAAATGAAGGAGTGAGTGATCACCTTCGATCATGGATCTTTAAAGAGTGCACATCAGGATGTGATACACTTACACATTGAGGGACTTTGCAGCCTCGTACACCCCGACAGTGATACAGCCCTGAGGCAAGGCGGAGCTCAGGACCTCCTCCAGGGCTTGGGCCACCGATTCCATCCTGGAGGGAAACGGGGAAACTGGGTTCAATACTGCCGGCAGGCGCACTGTTAACTTCTTAGTGGTTGCTTAAGTTTGTTTGTTCATTTTCATGTGTGGTTGATGTCAGTCCGTGACGTGATGCTGCATGCAGGGTGGAACTGCTTGTGCCCGAAGAGACACGCGAACAGAACCAGCGGCTGTTCCAGCTGTGCTTCCAAAGCTATTTTGAAGCTAATGCTAACTAGCCAAACTGAAGCCGTAGCAAAACAGTTGGTGCAACGTCGCAATGTTTAAAAGTGAGAAACTTTGACATAAAAGAAACAATTTAGAAACTCAATGGACAAGAAATGCAAAAATGTTCGAAGTGTAGTAAAAGGAGCTGACCTTTCTACAGAGTTTTCTCCTCCAGTTTCTTCAAAAGTCATATTGCACATCCAGGCGGTTCGGTGTCCTACACAGTCCAGAGCGGATGGAGAGCTGCGGCTGGCGGCGGTGCGATGCTCGCTGTTTGCCCGGTGAACTGAGTGTTCCCTGTAGTAAGACAACCTGTGAGCCCAGAACTCATTTACATGGAGGCCTCCCATTGGCTGTTGGTCCGGTAACATGCAAAATACACGGCCAGGTTTCAACCCGTTAAACCCGGGACTTGTGTAGAAACAGCGCCCCCCCGTGGGTGCAATACAGCAACATGTGATCATAGGGAACTCGTGGCCTTTAGACCGGTGATTGTCAGACTTTTACATTCAGTTTCTTCACAGAAAACATCCGCAGAAGTCAGAAGTTTTTGTTAATCACCAACCTCAACTTAAAATCTAAAAATGGCTGCCTTGCTGCTAAAATGTAATGGCAGCTGCAGCTAAAACTGTTAATTTTGCATTATATTATTGAATATATATTTGTTTACTCTGTGACTATCCATTCTACACACACTGCAATATTTGCTTTACATTTATTACTTAGTGAACATGTTTCTGCATTGATCAAAAGTGCAGAATGTATGAAAATCTTCGCTTGTATTTGCTAACAGTTATATATTAGGAGGGTTAAAAAACTCATTTAATATATACATAATTAAATTGTTAATTATATGTACTGAGAAATAATTAAAAGCTTAGTTAAAAGTTTAATAATTTACATGATACACAATGATTTTATATGTCATTAAATCTCTAAAATGGAGAGTTAAGGTAGAAGATATATTTTTTATATATGTCCATCAAAGTTGAGGTACCGGTCTTTATGAAGTCCAACAGGTCAGTGTAAGCCCGGCTCCTCGATGTTAATAGGAGGGTTAACAGATAAAATTGTTTCTAGGCGATGCTGTAGGTACAGGAGTCATAAGCATCACCTGAAGGTACTTGCATGATATTATAATGCAAACTTATAATATCTGTTTGCATTATAATAGTTTGCAAACTAATATAATTGTAGAGATATTATAAGTTTGCATATTTATCATGTAATGACATTTTTAATACATTATTGTCTATTAAATTAAGATTGAATTAAACATTAATTTATTACATGGTTAAGTAACGATTTATTCATTTATTTATTTTTATCCGTTTTAATCCTTAAATTTGGTGTTTACATTTAGAAACTGAATACGGTTCGGTTCAAAATTCAGCTTAATGTCAGATGTCAAAGTTCATCTACTGGCAGTAGGCGACAAGAATAACAGTTCATTTGTTCAACTCAATATTTCTCACTGTCCCTAGAGGCAGCCTAACTATCATCACTCTCTCCTGCAACGTTTAGAGCAATAGGATCTAGACATATATGGAATACGCACATTGAAATATTCCAGTGTTCGCTTTAATTTATACTCTTCCGCCCTCTAGTGGAGAAAAGTTAAATGGACTCAAAGCCGTGGAGTTCTAACGCTTTTAGATCTGTTTTGAAGTCAGTTTCCGTTTCTCCCATTTCCTGAAACGTTTACCATGGCTGACCTGAGACCAGCCCTCTCTGCGCCGCTCATTGTAACCGTCCCCTACACAACCTTCCTACCGACAACGTGGCAACAGTCAGTGTTTGCAAAGTTGCCCCTTTCCCCCCAATCCAAACACATGAAACCACTATCGAGGACCCGGTTTTTTCCTGTACATCATGGAGAATGTGAGTGATTTTTTTTTCTATAATCAACCAGAGGATGGATGGATCTCTGCAGGAACAACAGTCAGTCAGGGCGTGTTCCACTGTTTACCTAAATCTCTCTGAGAACACTCATTGGATGCAAAGGATGAAGAAATTTTCATCGTTAGGGCAACCACCGTCGGTCTATCACACCCTGCTTTAATAATCTCTAATCTTTAAAACAAAATAGTACTTTTCAAAATGCAAACTTTTTCCTTGAGTTTTGATTCTGTTTTATGCTCATTCGGACTGTTTCTGCCACTGCTGAATTGCACACGCAAATTCCTATTTTGGGTCACAGTGTGTGAACTTTCTCCTCTTGTTATCAGACTGACTAGTTATCAGCTCGTGTTGTGTGTTTCTGCTGAATGATGTGGCAGCTGTGGGTGTACTTTGCCTTCCTCTGACATGTCTGAGCTGTGAGTACCGCAGCAACACTTTCACCCCAATTCTTTTTTGTGAATGGTATTTTTAAAAATAAGTCCAACTTTCTAAAACTCACCTTGTTCTACTTACAAGGCGTTAGAGTCTAGTCTTGGAGATGGACCAGAGGGGTCACCAGGTGTCTGATTCTGGCCGCCGCTCCCACAGAAAGAAAGACAAGGAGCATTTCTCCAGGTCTTCTCAGCAGGAATGGGATCTGAACTACCCTGTGCCGGACCAACACTGGGGTCGTCCCGATGCCCACTACGTGAGCCATTTCACCAGCCCACATGCCAGACCTCAGCTGCTTCCATATAACTCCCAGGAATATGCATATGGATATGGGTGGCAGGAGCATCACAGACCTCAGTCCAGGTCAGTTCTCCATATAAGTTACTGCAGGCAAACATTAAAAATATACTGAATGTTTTGGTTATTGCAGTGAATTTTTTGTATCTTTGTATCTTGACAGTCAGCAACATTTGCAGCGTGCTAAGCAAATGACTGTTTCCTCTTTATGCCAATAGCAGCATTGTGCAGTTCTGTAAGACCTTGCTGCCGATACACAGATTAAACTGAGATTATTAATTTCTTTTGTAGGCATGGCTATGACTACTCCTCTCAACATCACTGGGATTACCAAGACGGCTATGGCTATTATGACTACTACAGAGGCCACCATGCACAGCAAGGTATCTTGACGCAAAGCAACTCAAGATATTTACAGTAGGGAGGGCCAAGTAGTACTTTACATGACAGACACCAAACTTGACTTGCTTCTTCATTAACAATAGTACCATGTACGTGATAAAGTGTTTCTCCCCTAACAGATTTCTGCTGTTTTGCTTTTTTTGCAGCACTTCAAGTGTTTCAGATCATCAAACAAATTTTAATATTAGGCAAAGATGACCTGGACACAATGTAGTTTCACATTACCTTACTCCACTGTATGTGAAGCGGTAATGTCCCAGAGTGTATTATAAACCTGGCGGGCCACAAGGCTTTACTTGCCCCCCACCATTTTTGTTTATTTTAAACAGTTTATTTATACATCAATAACAGTGACAGTAAACATAGATTAAGCTTTGTAGTTGACTCATTGAATGGGAGTGAGGGGGTGTGCATCATTTGTGTTGTCCCTGCACCTGCCCTTTGGCCACACACAACATTATTTCCAAATTATGACGCCTGCTTTTGCACCTCCACATTTCTGTAACTTTCAAAAATTTTTCTGATGGAAACATTAAGTTAACATCTAGTTGTTCTATATTTGGCAGCTACAACTACCATCAAGGTCTTGCAATAACTGGTACTAGGTCTTTTATATCACTTTTTGACACACTTTTATTTCCAGAATTGTTTTAATCCAGCTATGTTGGAGGAGTTTAAAGCAGGTTGCAATTAAATTTAAATGCAAACTTTGACTATGCCATTTCAAAGCCTTCATTTAGTTGTTTGAGCCATTTAGATGTGGATATGCTGGTGTTTTTTAAATCACTATCCTGCTGCATAACACACATGAGCTTAAAGGTAGCAAATCCATGGCCAGACATCATCCTTCATTACTTTCTGCTAGAGAGCTACAGTCATGGTTTCATCACTTAGCATCAGCCATCCAAGTCAAGCAGCACTAAAACAACCCTAGACCATCACAATACCTCCACCATGTTTGACAAGAGATGAGATCCTTTTCTAAAGTGGCATGTTATTCTCTCTTCAGATGCAGGTTTAAGAAAGTTGCACTTTTTATATCAGTCCACAGAATATTTCCCTAAAAGTCATGGGGATCATAAAGATGTTTTTGGTAAACATCTTTGGTGTTCTTTGGGCTTGACAGGAGTTTTTATGACTACCCTCTGGATACCATTTTTGCCCAGTCTCTTTATTATTGTTGAATCATGGGACAATGCCTTTCCAAGGCTGTGCAACACTTTCTATACTGACTTTCCTTCCTTATATTGGAATGTGATGTTCCACTTTTTGAAATATTTTAGTCTATTTAGTCTATTTAGACATGAAATAGACTAAAATATTCAAGTGGATGCGAAAACATAAATCGCCCCCTCCCCACCCCCGAACGAAGGTACGTCAGGGTGAAGGAGCGTAGAAAACATACGCTTGTTCTACCCCGCCCCCTCCAGACGGGCTTTTGACGCCCCCTCTGGTGCAGGGCCCCTATGCGTGGCATGCGCTGCATACCCACTTTTTGCGCCACTGGTTTTAGTCTATAAAAGTAATTTGTTGGTTATACATGCCAGAAAGTAATTGAACCTGGGTGTGGCAAGTGATTTTGTATTTACCCAGGTTTTCCCTTTACCCTTCTAACATATGTTTGACGACCTGAATTGGTTAAGGCATTGTATCAGTTTGAAAGTTTAGTAAATTTGTAGCACTACGGGAAGAACACATTTCCAGTATGACATAGTCTACATTTGTATTATGATTTTGTCCCAGATACCTCACTTCCTGTTGATGTTTGGAAGGCGGCAGTCTCTGTTTTCTAACATTTATATTTTTTCATAGCAGTTTCTGCAGGCCAGACTCTGATGTTTCTAAAGACATACTAAACATGCCGCATGCAGTTTTTATAATGAAAACATCTCAATCCTACTGATGATCTTTATGCACTTAGCTGAATGCTAGGCTAACATTAGCAAGATTACTTTCTTTTAGCTAGACTTTTTGATAATATGATTTGTAAACTCTTCTAGTGTGATTCCATTAGAAGAGTGGAGCCATTTTAGAAAGTTGTTCTTGTCACGATCCGTGTTTTTGTGTTTATTTTTGAGTTTTCTGTGTTCAGTCTTGTTTCCCTGTGAGTCTCTGTCCTGTCCTCCCTGTTGATTGCTCCCCAGGTGTGTCTCATTCCCTTGATTACCCCGTGTGTATTTAAACCCTCCTGTTGTCTGTGTTCCTCGTCGGGTCCTTGTCGTTTGTCTATGTCTAATGTTGTTCTCACTCGCCAGTAGAACTGCTAAGTCCTGGTTTGTGTTTGTTTCCGTCTAGTCCGTTTTGACAGTTGCTACCGGTATTTAGCTGCGTGCTTGTTCCTGCCGTGCTGCCTGCCTTGGACTGTTTGTGAGCTATATTATCATTAAATCTTCATCATCACCATAACCTGGGTCTCAGCGTCTCTCCTCACCACCACCTACCACACCTCATGACAGTTCTGCTTCATGTGCTTAATGTTTTGGCTAGGAATTTGCTTTCTGCATTGCTCTAACAAGGACAGCTGTCTTAGCACACGACACATATATGGTGAACATGAACAGCAAGTACAGGTTTACAGACAAAGCTAGCAAAAACCCAAATTTGTTAGATGAAGAACCTCTATTACAGTTTTGTTAGTAGTGTACATGCTAATAGGCTGTGAATTTTAAACATTCATCAACAAAGTGCTAGCTGAACATATAATACACAATACCAACAACAGATACTGGGAGTTGAGTTTAGAGACTGTTTGGAAATGCCTTGATCAGGACTATACGTGGCATTGGATTTGCTCGACCCATTTCTAAGACATCTGGTTGTAAAATGACATGTTGTTCTACTTCTTTAGATGGTGTACAGTGGGGTCCCCAAGAATCATGGCAAACCAATCAGTACCCTGACAGGACCCATGTGCAGGGACATGGAGCGAGCCTCAATTCAGAGGAGCACAGGTGAGCCACAGAACAAATATTTCCTTTAACTGCATTAACAGGGTTTGGTAGTGTACAATGGCTCTGTTCAGTTTTTTGAGGCCGCAATATATCATTTCCAAACTTTTCACATCTTTGATATGACAGATCCTGAGCTCAACCAAAAACTATGCAAACCTGTCATCAGCTATAGGGAATTTAATTGCCTGAACTATAGAAAGGGAACAGAACAGATAACTCCTTAGAGCCAATCAGGTATCAAGCATCCACTTTGCTTTTTTAGTGACCGTTGGTCATTTATTGTCCAATGTTGTGCGTCATGGTGGTGCACAACATCTGCTTGGTGGACCCAAGAGAAACTTATGTGAGATAATACCAGCAGTGTGAGCAGAGGTCAAATAACCATGGGTAGTTTGACCTTGCCTGAGTTTGCATGTCCTAGAACTTAAATAATCTTCCATTCATGGTGTCTGATACCTTAGATCTGCCTAGTTGCTGTCTTGATGATAAAGTGGAGAGGCTGATGTTTGGAAAGTGACCATAATGGGATAACTGTACATCTGTACCGTACATCCCCTCTGATACCACATTAGGATTTCTTGTGGTCCATATGAGGAGAGATGTGCTAGCCGCATTGTTATTCTAGTAAAATGATAATGGATTAAAGCCAGATTTTCCTTCTTTCAGATATGACCAGAGGAGGGACATCTCCCAGCATTACCTCAGTGATTATGAAACTAACCCTTCCAGAGACAATGAGGAGATTTCCTCTTATCATCCCGGGACTCTAGAGAGTTCCAAAACCTCGGGCTTGTCTTCCAGCAGCTATGAGCTGAGTCAGTACATGAATGGATCTGATGTCTGTGATTCAGACATGCAGCCTGTCCTCAGCTCTGACAGAGGTGAGTGCTCGTATCATCACACCTCTTCAATCCATCACATCACACCGATTCTACAACAGCTCTGTTGGTTTCCCATCTCATATCGGATCAGCTATAAAATGCTCTTTCTTACTTTCAAAGGTGTCCACAACCGCACCCCTCCATATCTTTTGGACCTCCTTCACATTGCTACACCCGTCTGTACCCTCAGATCCTCTTCTCCTAGTCATCTCACTGAATGCCATAGTAACAGCCCGTCTTGTTTCTATGGCATTCAGCCGTTCTGCTCCCAAACTCTGGAACTCACTCCCCCCTGATCTCTGTAACATAGACTCTTTGCCACACTTCAAATCCAAACTCAAAAAGTATCTGTTTTATGTAGCCTATGCCCTTTGGTTGGATTTCAAATCTTATTTTGTACTTAATTTTACTATGTGTTTCAAGTTTGAGTCTTCTTTTATGCCAAATTATGTGAGGTGACCTTGAGTGACATGTTCTGCTTCCTACCTGCAGCACGTCAGACCTCGGTTCCTCTGAAGTATTCAGTCCCTCATGGGGTTGTGAGCTTCGGGCCTGCAGGCCAGCTCATACGGGTCACTCCAGCCCCGACAGCACAGGAGAAATCCAGTCCGCTGGAAATCCACAGTTTGGAAGTTAGTTCAAAATGAATCAGTGTTGAAATGCAGGAGATTTTAGTTTGGATTTCTAATGTGGGATAATGAAGAAACATCATCTCTCCATCTGCACAGCTCATACTGAGTGAGACGCAGGAACAGCAGGAGATGAGAAACTTCCCAGGGCCTTTAACTCGGTACTGCTTTGTTACTTGCATGCTAGATGCTGCCTACTGCAGAACATGTAATCAAAAATGAATCTGAAAAATTATTTGCTTTGAAAATGTCTCTGCATATTTTACTAGGGAAGATTTGCATAAAGTGGATGCAATAGACTTTGCTCAACAAAAGGCAGGAGCCTGCATGAGAGACGGCCAGCTGCCAGATAGGCGCTCTGCTGCCCTCTTGTGGAACCTTCTGATACTTCTCTGCAGACAGAATGGAGTAAGTGTGCTCTTCATAAAAGAGTCAAAGCTGAGATTACAGTTTCCACACCACCTCACATGTGAATACATATTCTAATATTTCCAGCAAATAGTTGGCTCAGATATCGCTGAGCTCCTGATGCAGGATTCCCATTCAGATGGAAGCTGGAAGCCAGAAGTTCCCACACTCATCGACTTCGACGAGCATCCAGCTGCCGAAGCGCCGCCTGTCGGCGGAGACGATCTGCTCACTGGAGGTCCCAGCACCGCTGGTGCAGAGAGACCAGAGAGGGCGCTGCAGAGCTACACTCAGCTGCTGCTGGCTGGAAGGAAGAAGGTTAAGCCATTTTCTTACCAGCTGTCGTCTGACGTCTCAGTTTTTACTTTTATATTTGTTTACATGTTTGACTCATAGAGAACAGAGTGGTTATTATTTTCATGACCTTGCCTTTCATTTTCAATGACAAATAAATCTGGACTGTGTGCTGTGCAAAGCAAAGTTACTTTAAATTATCAAGGAAACATGGGTTGCATCTGCTTCACTGGTGTTATTAAAGATGCTTGGCACAAACGTCTTACATTGTTCCTAAAATCAGGTTGGAATGTAGCTTCTTTGTGCCACAAAGCCCTTGTTTATCATGAGTTGCCATGCATGCTGAAGTTTTGAAAAATATCTGGGTCTAACATAAAGGAAAGGAAGGAGATCTCTGAACTATTTTGATGTACGTTTTGAATTGTGTGTCTGCACAGTGTTCTGCTGCGTCAAGTACTGGTAGTATGCTTTTCTGGGATTTTTTTTTTCCATATGTCATGATTCAGTGCTCTATTGACGCCCCACGACCTGAAATTAGTAGATTAACCATCGATCAGCTGCTAAATGATGTTTCACTTTCAGTTTCCAACGTCAGGCATCCTGAAGTGAGTGCAGCATCTGGAGAGCATCATGTGAGATTTTTGTTGTTGCATTGATTTTGCAGCAGTGGTGCACTTGTGTGCAGTGCATGGTGGCCTCATGAGGAACAGTTTTTCAACATGTTAGTTGTGTTTCAGGATATCTTGTGCTCCACTGTTAAATAGGTGGGGAAGTGATTTTTGGGAGTGTTATTTTCCTACAGCATCTTGTTCACCAATGCTGTGGAAATGAAAGGCTAATACATTCTGTTCATTCTAAACTTGTGTCCACACCTGATAAGTTTGAGGTTATATTTCTGGATGCAGTGATGACAACTGTCGTCCCGTATTTTACTGTAACTCACTTGAAGTTTTAGATTTAAAAATGTTTATTTTAGTATAGTTATTATAGTGATTCAAATTTTTATGCTGGACTAGCATAAACTGGGAGTACCCATCCTTTAATAGCTGACAAGCTACAACATTGTAGCCACAGCTGCCTTGAGGCAGACTAACAGAAGCAAGATCTTCATAAACTTCAACCACCACCAAACGTCAAGTTAGATGTTCATGTGTATTTGGGCCTGTAGGATTTCCTAATGGTTTGAATGATTACAGGACAAACTCCTACCTTATGAGCCACTGCTGCCGCAGTACTATCTAAAATCTACTTTTTTTTTTTAGCTTTTCATCATGCTATAATGTTATTCAATCATCAAAAAAATACCTTGAGTGTTGCCTTGATTCATTCATGCATGTTTAAGAAATCCTTTAATCTCCCATGGCAACTGTTCAGCTGTGCTAAACAGCTTGGTGGACCTAGCCCCGCCTTCACCATTGCAAAATGGTACAAACAGTTGTCTGTGCCATTTTACAGCACAATGTGCCTGAAAATACATAATACTGAGTCTTTAAAGTGTGTTTCATACCACAGAACTGTAATTATTCTTGGCTTTTTGTGTTTCTCTCACTTTTCCCATGTGGTCAGCAGGAGGCCCTGGAGTCTGCCATGTCCAGCAGTCTGTGGGGGCATGCACTTTTTCTGGCCAGCAAGATGGGCAGCAGATCATATACCACGGTACTGAACAGGTGAGAAATGCCAAGACCTTTGAAATGGGATAGCTCTTGAAATTGGATTACATTTAAGTGCAGAAGTGATAATTTGTTCAAAAAGTCTTCCTGTGCCTTGGCTTTAATGTGTCTGCTGCACTTTAAAGTTGCCTCAACAGAATAGTAACTGGTGTGTATTTTTATCAGGACTTGGTCCTGGTCCAGACTTTAATGTAGCAAAACACTGCAGGAAAACTGAATGCAGAAAGACTCTTTGTTTCTGCTCAGCTCATCAGTCAGACTGGTGTCATCCGATTAGAGAAAGCCACATTTTATTAACAAAACCTTTTAAAAATGAAAAAAATGTTTTAATCTACAGGTATGCATTAATTTTGTTATATCCACTTATGTTCTATTAATTTTTTAGGCAGTTAGAATATACTTATGTCAGTTTAGAACCAAACTCTTTAATTGATTTTGTATTCATATTTGTTAAGGTTACTTTGGCAACTTTTCGACACCTTCCATTAATTTCAGAGATTAAGAACACATCGGAGGATCTTTTTTCTTTGTCAAATATTTTACAATAATTTATTGAACCACTTTTTGAACTTGTAAGATTCAACTAAGTTGCAAGAATATTTTTGTTATTGTTTTGTCTATATTTTTTTGTTGGAAATATGTATTTCAAACAATCAAGTTGGAAGTTTGTTCAAGAAACAGACCATGTGTTCGCCACCCACGGCCCTTCCTGGACCGTGACAGATTTAATGCAATCTTTTCAGACTATTTTTAAAATCAGCAGCATATTACACAGCAGCATGTGTTGGGTAGCCAGAGGAGGAATGTGTGGGGAGAGGGCCGTCAGATGACCAGCATGATTAAGATCTGTGAGTGACAGGAGGGCCAGAGTCTGAGCTGTCGGGGTGAACTGTGTAAACTCTCCAAAGTCAGGCAGAAGGGTTGCTGTTTAAATAGGTTAGTTCCTGCTTCAGGCTGTGAAAACTGACACCAAGTGCTGCTGGCCTGTGTTATGATGTGAAAATACACAAAAATGCTGTGTCGGCAGGTTTACAAGCCAGCTGGTAGCAAATGATCCCCTCCAGACTCTCTTCCAGCTTCTGTCTGGGAGAATCCCAGCTGCATCTGCGGTAAAATATTGCAATAAAATGATCACATGTCCCACTCATGAATACTTTATGAAGCCCCAGCAACGGCATTAATTATGTTGTTCCTTATCCAGTGCTGCGGGAATGAAAAGTGGGGCGACTGGCGGCCCCATCTGGCCGTGATGCTGTCCAACGAGACAGGAAGTGGCGCCGTGCAGCAGAAGGCCATCCTCACCATGGGGGACTCACTCGGTATAGAAACACTGACTGACTGACAGGTGGTTCTACACAAACACACACACTGATGTGTGGGGTTGCTGTTCCCCTTGCAGCCTCCAGGGGCCTGACGCATGCGGCCCATGTGTGTTACCTGACGGCTGCCGCTTCCTTTGGCCTGTTTCCACAGAAGGCAGAGAGACTCGTGCTTCTAGGCAGCAGCCACAGGTGAGCTGTGCTACAAACCTCCAGGCACATGGTGACATTTTACAGCATATTCAGATCAAATAACTGTTATATTTAGATGCTATAAAAATGCTACACATATCAAATATGACTTAAAAGAAATTTTAATGAATGATTTAATGTGAAATGATCTCACCAGATCTTGAATGTCCACAGGCCTTTGGTGGATCTCCCCTTTCGTTTGATGATGGATGAATTTTTCCAGGGTAAAGAGACTTCTTTTTAAAACTCCTATATTTCACTCACACACTTCTGTCCTCTCTTTCAGGCAGCCTTTTGGAAACTTTGCGTCAAATTCTGCCATCCAGTGTACTGAGCTATACGAGTACTGTCAGACGCTCGGAGGAAAGTCATTTTCAATCCCATCATTTCAGGTAGCTCACACCTACTGCGCCTTTAACTAGAACTTTAACAAGAATAAATTTAAAGTCATCTCAGGGTTATTCTGCTATGTCTGATGCTCTGTAATCAGGTGTATAAGGTCCTGTATGCCAGTCGGCTGTTGGATTGTGGGCTTTCGTCCCAGGCCTTCCATTACTGTGAGGTGGTAGGGCAGGCCGTGCTCAGGCAGCAGGAGCCTCACTATGTGCTGATGGAGGAGCTTATTAAGGTAAACACACATCATGCAATATGGTTTACATAACCCATCCTATCAATGTTTTGCATCTAGTGGAGTCTGTATATGCTGTGTGTGTGTGTGTGTGTGTGTGTGTGTGTATTTTCCCCTGCAGCTGTCAGACAGACTGAGGTTCTCTGAGGGTCATTACAGTGAAGCTGGGTTTACTGCAGCAGAACAGGAACCAGAGTGGCTTAAACACCTTCGGACACGACACCAACGCTTACAGGTGACCAGTCTGTTCATTTCACACCATGCTGACCAAGGGTAGGTCTGTGAAGGAAGACATTTGGCCTTAATTCTAAACGTCACAGAATTCAGACACTGTAACGAAGGCAAATTTATTTCAAGTTTGAAGTCCAATTTGTTATCAGGAGTAGACGGATTGCTGATGTTACTAAGAATGATTTTGGACTTATTAATGTCCATTAAAATGCTTTATTCTTTCATGTCAAGTTAAGTCAAGTTGTTTATTTATATAGCCCATTTCAGCAACAAGGCAGTTCAAAGCAGGGTTATGATAGTTTTGAGTTGTTCATTATAGTTCACATTTATATCCTTGTGACTTTTTGTTTGTCTAATTCAGTTAGCTTTAGTTAGTTTTTAGTGTGTTTGATAGTTGTTATTCATTATTATTATTAGTAGTTAAACATTATTTAGTTTTAGTTAACTTTTTATTCGTTATGGTTGCAGTTTAAGTTTTCTCATACTTAGATTAATTTTTTGGTAGAGAATTCACAAAGGTCAAATTATTGTAATTTGATCATGTATACATTTATTGGGAAATGGGGGGAGGAAGGCTATTTATTAGCCTTTAGAACTGAAAGTCTAATAGAACTGAGTGACAGGAAGGCCAGAGTCTAAATTCATAAACATGAAAACGGAGGATATTTGATCTATAATTTCAGTATTGTTAGTTTTGTAAACGCACTTTATACTTCCAGTTAGCTATAGTTTAGCCCATTAATTACTGTTTCTATTTATTCCAGTTAATGAAAATTATTTCTCAATATTAGAAATTATACTAACCTTGGTTCAAGGTACATCACACCAGTAATACAGTAACCAATTATTAAACAAAGCAGTAAACTTTGCATTTTGTCAAATGCCATCATCAAATCTCAAGCTTGACTAGTCTAAGTTTTTTAAACAGTATTCTACTTATTCAGTTAAAAATCCAGAATAAATACAGTATGGCTTAAAGTAAAAGATTTGTAACTTTTACAATTGAATTAGTACTCTGTGATCCTAAATAGATGTAAATGTGAGCTTTAAGGATATTTTTTGGGAGGAGACAAAAAATAAAAAGTGGAGTCACCCATCCGTCTAGCTAGCTAGCTGTCTATCAAGCTATCCAGGCAGCTACTGTATCTATCTACCTAACTATCTAGCTGCCTACCTAGTTAGCTAGCTACCCAGCTAACTCATGAAAAGGTGCTTTTC
>NW_015114010.1:48435-69235 GCF_001443285.1 Poecilia latipinna | reverse complement strand
TTTTCACATAGTAAAAAGAGATTGATATTGCCTTTTCTGCCTGTAAAGTTGTATGTAATATGTTTTGTGTTCTTTTTCCTTTTTTTCTGATATAGCTCGACAGCGTAGTTTTTGCTTGGGCTGCTCTTCTTAACCATAACCTTTGGTCTAGACATACATGGTTTCTACATGCGCTATGACAGCAAATAAGCCTTCTAAATTAGTTGTCTCCACATATTGAACGGCTTGCCAAGGAATTTTGCTCTGAGATTCTCCGCACGTCAGGTTGGGATGAATGATGGACCGATGGGGTTTTATTTAGCATCTGATCAAATTTACGATCTGACCACTCACAGGGTTATGATCAGATGCCTGAAACACCAGTCACATTTCCATAAATGTCTCACATTCTGACTTGCACTTAATAAGTTAAATAATGTATCATTTTTAGGGTTTGTTACCAGGCTGAAATTCTTCACAGTGCAGCTTTAAAGAGCTGCTAAGATAGCTGTATTAAAGGTTTACTCCCTGTTAGACCTTTAAGAGTAATGTTATCATAGTCTAATGATAACATTTATTGTTCGCAGATGGGGATTTGTGATGGTACTGATATAAATCAAGCAGTTTGTGCAAACCATGCCTTGGCCTACAAGAACAGCCAACTGGACCCGGGTAAGATTTTCTTCAAATGTTGCCTGTGAAGTTTCCTACTACTGATCAGTTTTATACACTTGAAAAACTAGATCATTTGTTCTCACTGTCTGACACTGAATCAGACTGAGCGTTTCCTGTTTTAGCCAGAATTACTTCTACCAGCTAAATTCAGAATTTTTTTTTAGTTCACAAATGTATGCATTAGTATTTACGAATATTGTCGTTTTTAACTGCAACAACCACACAGCAGGATGCTGCCACTCCAACACTTCACAGTTGGAAAGTATGAGATATTAGTTTCCCCTCTTTTATTTTCAGAAATAACAATGATTATAATAGTCAAACTGATGACTTTAATTTTATCAGACCACAGGAGATGTATTATCTATGTTGTGTTCTGTGTTTTCTGTGTAGTTATTTTTGAGGTTTTCTGTGTTTAGTCCTGTTCCTGTCTTGTCTTCCCTGTTTGCTTCCCAGGTGTGTCTCATTCCCTGATTACCCTCCCTGTGTATTTAAGTCCACCTGTTGTCTTTGTCTTTTGTCGGGTCCTTGTCAAACGTAGCATGTCAGTTGTCTTCGTCTGGCTTACCTGTCTGTTCCGTTCCTTGTGCTTGAGTTCTGTGGAGTCATCATTAAATTCTTCATAAAATGTCTGCCTGCGCCTATGAGCGCCATTCTCACCGCCAACCATATCACATCATGACAATCTATTTGCCAATAGATTTATAAACATGAAATCCTCAAAAAATGATTGTTCTTTAAAAACTACAACAGATTTTCTGTTGTAGATACTTATAATTTTCAAATGGTTATGTAATGTTTGCAGCTATATCTATATATATTTATATATGTATATTTCTCTAGTTATTCTGTCATTAAGCAAACTTCTTTTGGAAATCCAAAGTGACCTACAACAGGAAAGGTTTTATCTGACTTAATGTCTGTTTTTTTATTTTTATAAAGGATATGAAAACATCTAGTTTGAAATGTATTTCTTATATATTTGGTATAAAAATCAATTTATCCATCTCTCTGTACAGAATCTGATCTGGATGATTTAAGTTGTCACAACCAGAATCCGGAACCTGAGTTTCTCTATTTTCAAAGCTCTGAGCATCAGGACAGCCTCATTCATGGGAGTGGAGAGGAAACGCAGGAAATGATGTCAAACACTGACACAGAAACACAGCAAAGGTAGAGAACTGTTAGCACACTGTAAATCACTCAGGTTGGTTCATACATGGCAGCTCAGTTCTGACCAGCTCTGCTACTCTCTGCTTGTTACTCTGTCAAGGCCTCATGCCGATGCTCCCTCCATGCCAACAATAGCAGTTCATGCTCCTTTGGCCCCCGCCGGCCAAAACTTCAGTCATCATTACACGGATGGTGTTGAAGTCAGGAGTTCCATGCCACATTGTCCTCTGAGTGATGTTTCTCTGGCAGCTGATGGTGAGGATCCCCTGCCAAACGTCATTCATTCCTGTCTCTGTTCAGACATTCACAACCGTCAGCTCTCTGCTCAACTACTTTGTTTTCATTCCCAGAGGCAGACTCGTCTTCCGGGGCCGGGATGGTGAGAGGTTTCTTTGTAGTCATTATGTGTTCAAAACAGCAGAGCAATTGTTGATTTATTTCAGAAACCAACTCTTTGTTTTCTATTGGAAATGAATAATCAGATGCTGGAGGTTAGCCTCGGTCATAGTCAAAACCAGCGGGTCATCACTGGCGCTGTGGAGGAGCGTGAGGGGCCCAAAGAGGTTCCTAAACAGGTAGGGTGTTTGGAGCTGCTGCACCAGCTGTGTTTCCATTACTAATGTGCCTCTTTATTCTGGTCTATATGAGATGAACATGCAATTATTATGTTTCCATTAAATAAAAAATTAAATTAAAATCACACATTGTTCATGACAGTAACAGATGTAAACAGTAACATGAAATATTATGGTATTCATAATTCAGCCATGGAGCTAGCGCTCATCATCTATCAGCCAATCAGAGCGTCCTATTCAGCCGTTGGAGCAACAAGCACCACCTATTTGGGAGTGAATACATATCTTGTTTTTTGGAGAAATTGTAGTTGGCTATTTTATAGAAGAGTTAAAATATTCAACATGTATCAACAACACAAAACGTTTTATGAAGTGTGATGCTGTGAGAGCTCTGGTGGAGTCAGCTGTACATTGAAAAAAACAAAAACAAACCATCATACTTCTACTTCTTCCTGTCGTCTTCTTTGTGGTTTTTGCCAGTAGTAACATCTGGTTTTTGATTGTGTCACTTGCGTGATGGAAAAAACAGTGTTTCCATTGTTGTTTTGCAAAATACAATTAATTTCATATGGCCGTAAAACTGCATCCTAGTGCAAAAAACTTTATTAAAAACATGATTTTTTTTTTTTTCGAAATTGCAATGTTTCCATCAGGCAAATTTATTTTTGTAATTTCAAAGTGCACATTTTTATGGTTAATGGAAGTGCAGCTCCTGCCAGCAGACAGGAGGTGACATGGATTCAGTCTTTGTTCTGTGCACACAGAGCACTAAGGCTGGGTGGTTCAGTGGCTGGTTCAAATCCAAACCAAAAGCTGTCCAGGAAAACACAGAGAAAGACATTCCAGCTCCGACGGTGAGATGTCAGCAGATGGAAAACATAATTGATTTAATCATTTTTAAAAAAAAATTAGGTTTATATTGTGTTGATATTTTGGACCAGCTCCCAGCTGTTGGCTACCACCCTCCTCCTCCACCTGCTGCTCTCCCTGCTGCCACATTCCCATCATCCCCGGCTGGGATAAATCCTTTCTCAAAGAGAGCAGGTGAGTCATGAGACAAATTAAAAAAATAGAAAAAAATTATTTCCTGTGTAACTGTGTTGACCAGCTGTCTGTATTAGGGCATCCATCCATCCATCCATCCATCCATCCATCCATCCATCCATTTTCTTTACACCCTTGTCCCTTAGTGGGGTCAGGAGGGTTGCTGGTGCCTCTCCAGCTAACGTTCCGGGCGAGAGGCGGGGTCACCCTGGACAGGTCGCCAGTCTGTTGCAGTATTAGGTCATACAGTTTCCTGCTAAAGCTCTCATCAAATTAAAACCACAAATTTTAATGTATTTAATGTTGGGTCTTTTGTGATAAATCAATAAGAAAGAGATCTATGGTAAGGAGAACAGGCACGGGATTCCCTTTATAGGTGTATAAAGTGAACACCTATAAAGTGCATTCACACCGGCCCAGTTTAGTCCGCTTTATTCAAACTCTAGCTTTTTTGCCTAGAAAGTCTGGTTCTTTTGGGGGGAAGTAAACTTTTCCAAAAAAAAAAAAAAAAAAAAAAAAAAAAAAGCTAACTTTGGTCCACCAACAAACCTTCATCTCAGTTCAGTTGAAATAATGTCTTGTGCGGTTTAACTAAACATGGATGCAAGCAGACTGGAGGCTGCTTCAAAAGCAGGAAATGGACTACAGCGTAGGGCATTCTGGGCAAATACAAACAAAACGTCTAGCGCTAGCAGGAGAAATGTCTTGTTGTCTTTTACCAAAGACAAAAGAGAAATTCTGCAACCGTTAAAACCTGACGCCACTTTATGTTTGTTCACATTTTTCAAAGGATGAAGTTATGCTCATTGTCTTCTTCTGAGGTTTTTGTGTTGTCTCCTTCAGTGGTTCTAGGTGCAGCGCCACCACATGCAAGTGGTAGAACAGGTTTTCCAAACCGCAGCAGCTGAAAATTCAACAAATGTTACAATTTTGGTCCCTAATTGAACTTATTCTACTGAAACATCAGGTGTGAAAACACCTAGAAGACTTGCAGCTGCAGCTGCAGCAAAAGGTGGCTCTACAAAGCAAGGAGTTGGGTGCCAAGTAAAAATGGGCGCCACATTTTTCAGATTTGTGTTAGTAAAAAAGCTGCATGCCATGTTCTTTTTTCTCTTACTTCATGCTTTCACTGCTCTTTGCTGGTCCATTACATGACATCCCAATGAACTGGCCTGAGGTTTGTGGTTGTGAGTTGTTATGTAAAGCAGTGAGGTTTACCTTTACCAGTCGTATGCTTTTAGCTTAAACACTGTTCACATCCTCAGTCATGTTTGGAGTGTTTTGACAGAGGTGGTCCAAAGTGTCTAATCTCTCATGTGATGTAGCTTTCAGTTCTTTAGCCCTGAAATTTAAAAATGCAGAAGTTTGGTTCTTGCTAACTTCATTTTACCCTTATTTACGGTTGTAAATGTGTTTTTTTGTAAACCTCCATATTTTCCTCACAGGCCTGGAACCAAGGTAGTAAAAGCTGCATAACTCCATCAAAGGTAAAGCATTAATACATTTTGCTCTACAAACCATCAAAAAGAGTCGGTTTTGATTAAATGTCTTTATGTTTGCAGAACGTTTGATTACACTTAAATCGAAGTGAGAACTTTGTACACATGTACTGTCACCAGGAAGAAATGTATACTGCTTGCTTGCACAGATGATTCTTTCTTTGGGTTCCTGTTTCAGACCCTTACAGCAGACTCACCATCGTGTTCCACGCAAGGAACAGAAATACTCGCAACTCAAATTGCAGCGGCTGTGACAGCCGAGGTATGCTTCCTAAACGCTGACTGTGGAGAAATAACCGGGGGGCGCAGGGCAGGACAGTATCTCTGACCCCAGTGACTACTGCCTAGGAGTGACTGGAATCAGTTTTATTGGCAGCAAAGATGCGAGTCTTCACGTGACACAGAAAGTTAAAGCCAACATGAACAACCTGTACCCACTAACTGATGATTTAAGTTGTGCATAGTGATCATGTTGTGCTTGATTATCAGTCCTTTGAATGTAGAAGAAAGCTGTTAGTCTAACACATCCACTGTGTTATTTGTAATCTGGGTAACAGCCACTGCTTTAAAACACTTTCATCAGTATGGCTTTTCTCTACTTGAGGTAATCTTTAGCCATTCTGACTCTCTTAAGGATTTTATGTAAATGAAGGCAGTGTTGATTTTTTATTGTAATTGCAAAATGCACAAACTGTGCTTCCTTATGTTGTCTCGCTGCCAACTTTTTAAATAGCACATGGTGTGTGCGTGTGTGTGGGTGTGCATTGGGGGGGAGGGGGGGTTCTGTGTAAAGGGAGACCTCTGCCAGGCTATCAATCAGTAGCGTTTCTGCTCATACCCTCCCTCCCCCAGGAAACGTTTATAGAGCCAAACTGTTTATGAAATGTTCATGTGAGAAAGGTTTATCTTAATTATCTATTAAATGTCTGTAGAACTACATTTACTTTGAGGATCACCTGTTTTGTTACTTTGTCATCTTGTAAACACGTCTGTTTATATTTAAGATGTTTTAAGTTAAGCAGTGAGGTTTTGATTTTAAAGTATATTAATGTCTTCTATATATCAGTTACATGACAATAATCTGTTTCTCTTTCAATGACGCTAAAGTATTAAAACATTAACAAATTCTCAGCCTGTATGTTCTATTTCCTGTCATACAGCCATGGTGAATAAATGACAGACGGGTCTGAGCTCAGAAATACCAATAATGCCAAGCGGGCCTCTCACTTTGCACAGGCCTGGTGAAAACATGGCAGGTGCCGGCTCCTTTTTCCTGTTCGTCTGCAGAAGCTGTGTGTGATCGGTCAGGGAATGCAACACACACAAACAGCAGACATGTCACCATCTGCCTGTAATATGTCGCAGCATAAGCTACTTAGAACATGGATGGATTTGTGGAATAGCATTTCAAGGAGTCTCTGGAGTGTCAAAGAATTATAATTAGGCCACTAAGGATAAATGCATTTTCCCTAACGTAAAGATTTATAAAGTTCTGTAAGTAAATAGTAAATCAGATGTAGGAACATCACAAACTCTTCCTTCAATTTTTTTATGACATTGTGATTGCTTAAGTAAAATGAAGACACAATATGATAGAAGGGAAAATTTACCAGATGATAAAGTGTGAACACTATATTTTTAATACACTGTATTTGAAACAGCGTGGCAGAGTTATAACATTGAGATTTAGACAAAATAGAATAAATTATATTTTTAATTCTGCTTGTAAAATGAATGGCCTTGTAAGCGACATAGCTAAAGATAGCATTGGCATTACATTTTGCAAAACATTTTCAATACTTCATGTGACAACCCAACTCCCCCACCTCTTGTTGCAAACAACATGACCAACAGTTGTCTTTGAGAATTCCCATCTTTGTCTGAAGAAGTGCACCGCTCCCGACCAAAACAACCAATCAGAGCCAGGAGGAGGGCCTTAGTGCTGACGAACAACATTGTGAATGTGCTGATAAATATGCCAATGGTGGAAAAGAAACTCACCATCATCAGATAAATGACGGCTGATAAATGGTTTTGTAGGAAATGACTAAGCTAATTCCTGGTTAATTAGCTTAGGCTAATTATCCTTAGCATTCCTGGCATACTGCTGATGGGGAGAAGATGTAGCATAGCAGGGAGCAAAGGGGAGGGGGAGAGAGTGGCACGCACAGGGATGATTGACAGCACTAAGACCCTCCTCTTGGCTGTGACTGGTTGTTTCTAGTTAACTCTGGGAACACTGGGAGAAAGCTTTATTTTTTTTAATAGATTACCTGTCCCATACTATACTGTCATGACACAATGACAGTTTCAATGAATATGTAAAAAATCTTTTTTATATAAACATTATATACTGCAGCTTTAGAGGAATTTTAAAGTGTTTTAGTTGTTGACCACGTCCAATTTTGCATTGTGCTAGTGCTAGCTTGAATTTTATTTGTATTTTTGTCCACCTCTGTAACACTGCTACAGCTAACACTATGTAAGGTCTCGTCTTATGAAAAAGTTGCTAATGTAGAGTTTTTGGTAAGTTGCATTACTCTACCAGCAGGAACAGTCCAATCACTGGACGCCCCTCACTTCCCAGTTAGTGTGAGTAGCTTTCTGGTTAAAAAACAAGATGTATTTTCTTTAGCTTAAGTTTGAAGAACGTCTCGCACCGGAAAACAGTTGCTGTATCTCTGAGTTTTGTTTAGATAAGAAATGCTGTTCAGAAAAGTCTAACAAATGGACAGTTTGATTTCCGTGCATCTTTAGATACAAGAGAGAGAAATGATGTCACGCTAAAGCCAGAACAAATTATTCAAAGCCAAGTCTTTGTCAGTTGGCGCTACTTTATTTGTGAGCCAAAATGCAAAGAGGAAAGGTTGTGCGTATTATCAGCTACACGTGGATTCTCACATTAATAACAGCCTAACACGTCCGTAAGCGGTTTCACATCACTGCCAGCTCCAATATCAGAGCTGTGTTGGTGGAAATTTTTAGCCCTGATGCCAACCCACCCTCACCGGGGGAGGAGTATGTAAGGTTTTAATTTTTATCTATCTGTAATTAAGAATACAAACAGTCTAATTACATGCAGCACTGTGAAAAAGAATTTTTTTCTTACCTTTTTTCAAAGTATTCTCTTTTTTTTGTCCAACTTGAATGTTTCAGATTATCAAAAAAATAAAAATAAAAATAAAAATAATTAAACAATAAATACAAAAAGCAGTTTTCAAATGATTTCAATTATTAAGGGGAAGAGGCAATCCAAATCAACCTGGTGCAGTGTGAAAAAGAAACATTATACTTTGTTAAATGATGATTTAACAGTAAGTTATTTCAATTCCTCTATTTTATTTCTGCCAGACTTGAAGACTCAAGAAATCTCTTAAATATAATTTGTCTGACAACAAGAAAAAGAATCAAAGTTATCAAAAAGTAGGTCAAGCTCAACTGAATCTTCTTTGGCTGCTAATTCTACCGAGGCCATTGGATTGACTTTGGTCAATCAAAAATTCAAGAACGGTTGAGAAACAAAGTCAGTGGCATATATCAGTCTAGAGAGAGTTACATAAACCAGCACAGGATCCTGGAGTAAGCCTTCCAGGATTACTCTAACAGTGTTTCTGTAAATCATCCAAGGGTCAGGAAAAAACGCAAAACAGAAACATTTAAAACATTGTGGGCCTCACTTGTCTGGCACCCATACAAGAGTTTCAGGATTAACACCATGACTGACCTGAACAAAACACGGGCCTGATGTTTACCATAAGACATTTTCATAAGCCCCAAGACTTCTAATAAAGTATTCTATGAGCTGAAAAAGGCAAGAGTGGAACTTTTTGGAATGTATAAAGTTCTGCTTCGCTGCTTCAGATCCTGGACAACATGCCATATTTGACTGAACCTGGAAGAAAGCTCTCAACCTAAAAATACTGTAGGAGAACATCCAGCTACGAGGTGATCTTGTTCAAGCATACTTGTGCAATGATTCAAAGTACGGCAATAAAAACAATTTTGAAAAGAAAGTTGCACCAAAATTCCACCACAGCAAAACTCATTGTCAGATTTAGATTTCAGGCTCATTACATTTTCTTATAGGACCAGGTGGCCTTGGCCTTTTCTCCCATTCATAAATGGAATCGTTATTTGACAAATGCTTTCTATATTTCCTGATCTGATTTTGGAAAACGAAAGTAAAAACAGAAGAAACCTGAAAGTTTCATGGCTCTGCCAGACATCATTTTGTGTAACCTACCGCAGGACCATTATCTACATTTCACTAAATTCTTGAATAAATTTAATCTTACAATGCTCTTCTGTACTGAATGAAGATTTCTGACATATGGGTTAAAAATCATATGTTAAACACCTAATGTGTTGGGGTCAAATTTTTTTCTCGTTGTGTTCCTCCACATGCTGTGCAAGCTTTGTGGCACACTGGAAAGATTTGTCACATTCTACACAGACAAAGATCCTGCCGGCACAGGTTTGCTCCTGGTGGAGCTTCAGCTGCGTGAGGTGGCTGTAGTTCTTGCCACAGCCCGTGCAGCCGTACGGCTTCTGGTTGTTGTGAATGAACTGGTGACGAACCAGACGGGAAGCCATGGCGAACGCCACGCCGCACTCTCCACACTTATGAGGCCGCACTCCACTGTGAATGGCTTTGTGCTCCGTTAGATTGGAGGATTTTGTGAAGCACTTGGAGCACACAGAGCAAACAAACGGCCGCACTCCCATGTGGACCTTCTGGTGCTCAGCCATCCGGCTGGCTAGAGCAAATGCTTTCCCACAGTCCGGACAGGAGAATGGCTTTTCTCCAAGGTGTTTGCGCTCGTGGCGCTTCAGGGAGAGAGGTTTGTTGAAGGTCTTGCCACAGTGCATACATGGGAAAGGTTTGTTGTTGGTGTGCATGTTCCGCTCATGCTTCCTCAGGTCGGAGGAGCGGATAAAATCCTTGCCGCATGTTTTACAGATGTAGGGCTTCTCGCCGGTGTGTGTGCGGATGTGCTTGCGATAATCTGAGGACCAGATGTATGTTTTGTCACAGAAGAGACAGTGATATGGCCTTTCCCCAGTGTGCAGACGCTTGTGTTGTTGCAGAGTGCCCTGATGTGAGTAAGCCTTGCCACATATGTCACACACATGTGGCTTGAGGCCAGAGTGTGTTTGCAAGTGGCTCTGGAGGTTGCAGAGTTTCTTAAAAGCCCAGTGGCAGTGTGTGCATTTGAAAGGTCGGTCCTCAGTGTCCACTGCACTTCGTCTTTTCATTGCAGCCAAAACTCGTGGAACTTTATCGTCTTTACATTTTTTAGGTGAATTATTTGCCGAGGGAGTTTTTCTGAGTCTCTTTGTGGTCCCTTTTCCATCCTCATTAGGAGAGTATTCCTCTGCATCTAGCTCTTTCAGATTAGCTGTCCTCAGTTGGTCTGAGTCCTTGTTTTGTTTTGTTAAGTCATGGACAGAGTTTACTTCCTTCTCCTTTAAAGCGTCTGCCAATCCATTATGTTTGTTTTTGGTCTCAGCGTGTTTGGAACGTGGTCCCATGGCTCCCCTGTGGACTTGCTTCACGGGCATCTTTATCTCTTCTGCTGGTGAAAGTTCAGCAAACCTCTCTACAAGACACCAGTTTGGTGTTTGAGGATTTAGATAAAGAACTCCATTGTCTTTGCTGTCAGCAAGCAAATCTTCACCAGCACACACACTGTGAAATGAAGAGTACGTCTTCACATTGTCAGGGTTACTTACAGAGTGTCCATCAGACGGGCTATGAGTTACACAAAGTCTCACTTGACATTTTCTTCTGCTCCTTTTCACAGCAGCTGTTCTTTCAGACATCTGTGAGATCAGTGAAGATTTTGTTTTTACCACTGATGCCTTACTCATCAGTTTTGAACATGCAAGAGTGTCTTGGAAGTATCCAAGAGCACATATATCACATTGATCACTGGGAATTTTAACTAAGTACCAGAACCTTAACATGTAAAATTGTAGTTATTTCTATAAAATCAAAAGGCACATATATTTATATACGTATTTATATCAATTTAAAGACTGAAGCATGCCTTACACTGCGTTTTCACCCCAAGCAGGACAGGTCCAGCAGATGCCACAGAGATATACTGGCTCCTGGTCTTGAATAACTCAGGGAAAGATGTTCTTACGGGCGGAGTTTGGCAGGAGTCGTCTGTGGGTCAGCATCTATCCTGCAAGTCAGCAGCAATGGGGATATCTTCACAGGCAAGCTCCCCTTACCTCCCACTGACTTATTTTACCAGCTGTTTGCAAAGGGTGTGAAGTAAGTTACACACACAGTCAAACTCAGAGAGGGTGAACATATAGCAAGGCTGGCCGCTAGACTCAAAGGCAGAACTCTGTTTATGCTGTTGTTTTCTGGAGTTTAGGACCGTTACTAAAGAGTTGACTTTTAGCTTTTTTCAATTTAGCTGTTAAGTTTGTTCTGGTGAGCATATAATTTTACAACTTAAACAAGAATAAATTGATAATCACATTGTGAAAATGCGTTACTATAATTTGTTGCATCCTTGCCTACATATTTTACCTTGCCCGACCATGGTGGTCACACAGGTCAGTTTCCATCAATTAAAAAATGTTCAGTAAATTTGACCACCTTACAACTGGTAAGTTGACCAGTAATAGCTGGTCAACTTACAGCTGGTTGCATTTTCCACAGACAAGATGGAAGACACTACAAAATCACATCAAGTCCATATGCCAAAATTCAGTAAAGGATCACATGGAAAATAAAGTGCATATAGCAGAAATTTGAGGATGTCAGAATATAAAGATATATATAGCATTGCTGAGGACCAGATCTAATGTATTCTGGAAGTTTAGTGTGAATCTGACATCAGCAAATTTAACACATTTGTCTTTCATGGCAAGAAGTCCAAAACTGAGGCCTGACAATTTGAAATCCCTTCACAAAAATTCACAGTGACAACTTTGATTCTCTTCGAGTACTGAGGCAACTTTGATAAAGTTTAAAGATGGTGGCTCTGATCCATTACTGCTCTTTCTTGTAAATTTACAGCACACCTTCAGTAGATGCCTTTGTTACTCCTGACAAAGTAAACACAAGTACCGATTTTCACAGTTCTAGATTATACTTTTTAAACGTAGGGGGCGCTGTTGAGTCGTTTTGCCAAAGTATCTGCTCATGAATCCCAGCATGGAGTCGCTCGGAGCTAAGTCTGATAATGAGTCTGATCATGAGTCTCCATCTGTTCATATTTTATTAGTTAACAGGTCGAAATGAAAAAGAACACTAATGCAGACATATTACAACTTCTCAAAATAACATTTAATAGGTTGAATTATACATAAGATTTGAGCATTTGTTTCTATAATTAATGACAAGACTTACTATTAAGATAAATAACACTTTATAGACCAAGAACTGAAAAGGTTACTTAACAACTGCTGTAACTGCCTCTGAATGTTTAGTTCAGTTTTTATTGCTTCCATTGTGGTACTTTGGGTTTTTAAATATATTGGTTCTGTTGTTTTATTTGGCCAGGCAGACGATGATGATGATGATGATGATGATGATGATGATGTTTATTATTATTATTATTATTGTTTAACTGAACATACTGTACTTCTGCTATTATAAATAATAATGTTACATTTTGTTAGAGGAACCAGGTCATTGTGAGCATACAGCTGTTAACACCATAAGATCCAGAACTGCATCACAGCAAACTAGTGAAAGAAGATACGTGTGCTTGCTATCTGTTCTGTATCCAAGTAGATTATCAAACTATGTGAATGGAATGAAACCCTCCCTATAAAACTGTAAGCTCTGTTCTGCTCCAGGCTCTTTCTCCTGGCTGTGATCAGTGAGTAGAGACTTTGAAAAAATACTGATTAAGAATATATTCTTTCTCTGGTTCATTTGGGTTTTGAAACAGTTTTCCCTCACTCTTTGTTAAAGAAAAATTTCCACAATGGATTTTACCTCCAATAACCAATTGGTTCTGCAAATCTATACTTGTTTTATGCTAAAAAAAAAAAAAAATATATATATATATATATATGATCTAGGTTTGCGCTTATACACCCTTTGGGGATCAACGTGCTTCATGGTTGTATTTTCAGAGGCAGATTTCAAGAACAAGTTGGGTAAGAGTTCGGGTCAGGTGCTATTCCGGGATGTAGACGTGTGTAAAACGATGTCAGTAAAACAGAGTAGCATGCCTTAGTAGGTTTGTGTGTGTGTGTGTGTGTGTGTGTGTGTGTGTGTGTGTGTGTGTGTGTGTGTGCGTGTGTGTCTGTGCGTGTGTGTCTGTGCGTGTGTGTGTGCAAGTAAAATACTCACTACCTTTGTGTGCACGGTAATGTATGCATGAGTGTGTTGGAACATCTCAGTCACAGAGCAGAGATCAGGTTCAAATACATGTGCAACAACTTTTAGATCTCCCTTGTCTGTAGTTTTTGCATTTTCCATAATGCAAAACAAAAATTTTTCCAAATTTGTTTCTTTCTGATAAGAGCACATTCTTTTCCAAGTTTGTTTTGTCCATTGAATAGCTTGTAGCACACCACAAACAGCATTTCTTCTCTTTCAACAATGTTTTTTTTCTGGTCTGTCTTCCATGAAGGCCAGATTCAACTTAATAGCTGTTAATCTCTGCAGCTCCTCCAGAGGCACCATGGGTGTCTTGACAGCTTTTCAGAGTAATAAAAAACTATGTCATGTCATGTCATAAAGTCCTGCTTCTCGTGAGCCCCCTGACACCCACCTGGAGTGGCGCACCCCACTATTTGAGAAGTACTGAAGCACAGCTTTGAAAATCACAACTATATTTTGAGATTACCTGTAATTTTTGGAGAACAGCCACTAGATGGCACCACATACTCGTTCTTTTTCCGAGCCCATCAGAAACAAACAGTGGAAAATCACTGGTTCAACAGGAAAAAACAAAAGAGAAATGTTCCAAATCTGTCAGAAATATTCCTGATTGTTGGCATGTGTGCTGTTTAAGAATAGAACATTCTCTGTCGTTTATAAAGAAAATTTAAAAATGCCTACTCTGGCACATGTCGGTTTTGTTATGGAAAACATTTCATCCGCTAAAACATGAAAGCGTGAGCTGCAAGTAACTTCTTTTTTCATCCATGATAGGCACATGTTAAATCCCAGTCCAATATCGATTTTGGTATCATACTTCATCTGAAGGGTTAAAGTTGGCTCTCATTGATGTAGTGCGATGCGCCATGTGTGAAAGGTGTGTGTAATAATATGCACGTCCTGAAACCATGAGTCGACTGCTTAGCTTCTGATGGGAGTATGGGAAAGCCTTCAGTCATAACACCTGAGTTAATTGGAGACACACCTGTGAATGTATTTTAAGCCAAGGACTCAAACTTGCTGCTTACATTTGCAAATTTATGGAAAATCAATAGAAATCAGCCAAGATATCAGAAAGACAATGGTGAACTTCTCAAATCTGATGGAAATATTTATACACCAAAATAAGCAGCATGGAAACCACCATACCATTCAGGAAGGAAACAGGATGGCCTGTTGTCCAGTGGCAGCACCATGGCGCTCCCCTGTTTTGTTGAAAGGTGAAAGGTAAACTTGTGTCATGAAGAAACTGTAAAAACATTGACACATCAGCTCAAGTCCGGAGGTTATAGCTCGGACACAAATCGGTCTGCCGAATGGACAGTAACCAACGATACTGCCAAAATACTTATAAAGTGGCTTAAGAACAACAGCAGAGAAAATTAGTGGTTGAACGGCTCTGTGTGAGCGATTACTGCAGTTCTGTCAAGAGGAATGAGCCAGAATTTCAGCAAACCAAGGCAAAAACATTGTGGAAAGAAACCCAGAAGTTTAAAAAGTTATCCTACCAAATGATGAGAAAATGTATGTAAACTCATGAGCGGAAAGAAAGTTTGATAAATTCTCTAAAATAATCTTTCTCTCATTTTTTCTGACAGAATTAATTTGCTACTACTATCAGATGTAAAATTTGGTCTGATTTGTGAAATCGAAATTTGGTCTGATTTGGTCTGTTGGATGAAGTGTCTCTCATCCAACACACTGGAACAACATGTCTGACCTGCCTTCTTAGTATCCTCCTAATAACCTAAATATTTGACCCAGGACTGTTGAAGGACAAAGGCCACTGGTGTAGCTAAATGATCTTCAACTGTGCTAGTAGATGTTCTCAGATCATTTACTAGAAATATTAAACAATGTTCCTCTGCAGCTGTGTTTGGAACGTTTGATGAATCAGTCACAAATAACAGGAACGCTTATATTGGTTTGGGAAAGATTAAAGATTTCCATGATGTGGATTCTGACCTGAACTTTGACCTCAATAAAAGTCTTGATTGAAATTCAAACTTTTCTTGTGTTCGGCCTCCCCATCAAAAGAAGTGAATAATGCTTCATGGCAGAAGAGAGGTAAACACAGTCGGAGAGGGAGTTTTCTCTTCGGTGACTCAACTGGAAGCTGCCACAACAAAGCTGGATGTTACTTAAGAGCCTCAGAATGACGTTAAACGTTGAACCTAGGTGCCGAAGCTGAAACAACAACTGGCTTAAGGAACATGACCCAGGAAGTCCCTGTTGGGATATTAAAGATTTCTTGATATTTCTCCCAGGATATCAGTAAGGAATCTTTTCATTTATAGCAGAGAAGAGAAACAAGATAAAAGAAAAAAATCCAAAGTCTATTTCTGTCCAGTCACTATGATTAAAGTAAAACTCCCAGAACTCCTAAAGTTGGATGTGAATGAGTATTACTTTTCATCACTGGTGACCAGCTTAAACAGAGAAACGCTGAGTCACTCCTCGGTTTCTTCGATTTCACGGAGGAGTAGACGGCTTTAATTGAGAACATACCGGATCAGGGAATTTTCCACGGACTTCCGCTCCCTTTTCTCCAGAAAGACCTTGTATTCACTTTGCTTTCGCCTGCTTGCTCAACTTATACCCCTAAAGGCATCTAACCACGCTAACCATGCTGTGACATATGCCAAAAAAACTTTCTAACATGACTTTTTGTTTTATTCTGAAGCAGAGTTTTAATATTTGAAACAGAATCAAATTAGTTTTTCATTGGCATTAAAGGCTGCTATGTTGGCCAGATTTGTGGAAGTTGTTCCATCTTTAGCAGAAAGACTTTAGTGTGTATTGCACAAAAATAAGTTTCCAATGTGGTTTAGTAAAAATTTACAATGTTCAAAGCCTCTCTGCCTTTTTCCTCTCTGTCATTCAAAATAAACCCAGTTGTGTTCAGAGCTGGCACTGCAGTGTCTCCTCTTTCACCAGGTTTGTTTCTGTATGACAGCAGCAAGATCTAAACTTGATCAAATCTTTTTCAGCTTTATTTTCAGCTTGGTTTGCCACCTGACAATTTGATTTAACAATATGTAAAGGTGACAGCATTTCATATGGGCGTCATTAGAATCTCTAGAGGCGTAACAGTTTTTTCTTGTTGCCACAGGGATTGCTTTGTTAACTTTATTTGCTGTACTCTTGAATGCAACCTCCATTCAACCACATGAAACTTTTTCAGGCCTCTTAAGATTTACTGCAGCTGACAGGTGAGTTTCACAACATAACACCATACCTTCCAAAAGTATCCATACCTTTTGTCACTTAACTGACACAATCTTCAACAGATTTTATGGGACTTTTCCATACAAGATCAAAACAAGGTAGTGCATTACTCTGAAGTCGAAGGAAAACTGTTCATTATTTGTTTGTTTTTTTTTGTTTTTTTTTACAAATAAATATCTATGTTGTTTAATCCGTCATGAGTCAGGATTATTTTCGTGGAATTATATAAGTTTTCTCCCAAACCTGTCAGCTGTGTGCCTATAAAATTCTTTCTAATCAAACTCCATCACGTAGACATTGAATTGTTCCACATGTTGAAACAGAGAACAGGATTGCAGATAGAATGTTTGTCTTTAACTCTAGGCTTAAATTTATTTCTTCATAAAATCAAGAAAGTTAACGACAACGCTGACCACCTTCTTCATGAGACTGTCTTGAGAAAACAGAGCATCTTCAGTCAGAAGTTTATTCAGATTTGCTGTAATACAGACTGCTACAAGAGACCTTTCCTGCCATCAGCCACCAATATTCTCAATAACTCTTTGACGTAAATGAATTAACACTCAATTCCCCTTTAGGATTAATACAGTATTTTTTAATTTGATTCTAACACTTTTTTTAGACTGAACACTTTTCCTCACTCTGCTACTTTTTCCTACTACTCCACTTTTAAAGTAAAAGCTAAAAACTCTTCAGACTTAAACATAAATGTCAGACTTTCAGTTAAACGTGGTAAATAATAGTTTTGTGAATATGTTGTAACTTGTGCAACGATAAAGATGTTTAGCGACTGATATTGAGTTTTGCTTCTCTGCTTCAAAACAGGCGCTAAGTTGGTTTTACAAAGCTACTATAAAGTTTGAATAACATGTCACTTAAAACATACTTAGCTTTAGCATTTATTTCAAAATGAAGACCGCAGTAAAAACACATCGTGCTTCGCTAATGATGTCTGTTGATGGAGGAGTTTGCAGAAACGGTAGGCTAATGCTAGCTTGTTTCCTGTTTACAGTCACAGGCTCTGATTGCTACTTTTGATCAGAACATGTTCTCCTCATAGTTCCAATCAATTTTGTGCAGCAAAACTTACCAAAAGTGCTCTTCCTTGTTTCCTGAATGAAGAACTTTGCTCTACAAGTTGTAGATATGAATGAACAGTTATGCTTCAGCTGAAAGGGTCACAGAACAGAAAGGTTGAGAGAGCAGCGACCGACACCCGTTCTCTGTCAATGCTCCTTCACAGGGAACTTCAGTGTAAAGCTGCACCTCTAGAACACTTTGATCAGTAGAAATCTGATTTATCAAATGCATAAATTACCAAATGATATTGCACTTTCTCATATTTGAAATTCCACAATTCAGGCCCCATAGCATTTTGATGTTAGGCTTCTACAGAGGATATTACTTTTATCCTTTCTTTAAGTTTAAATTAAATTAAATACATTCTGTTTGTTCATTCCATTTATTTTACCTCTTGTTCACAGGCTTGACTATTTAGCTCAACTTCTCTGTTAGGTGAAGTCACTAGAAGAGCCTCTGCTGCCATTGACCCTGTTTACTGTTTTAAAAGGACTTCTGGACCTGGGCTTTTGCTTTTTTTCCTGTCTCTGCTCTGTCGTCTTCTATAGTGCATTTGATTCTTCAGTACATAGTTTGGCTTCTCTACCCAGCTTTGAGTAGAAGTTCCTTTCTACTGTCACCACATCTTTATTCTGGAGGAGGGATTGCTATGAAGTCATGCTAAACATGATAAACTCAATGAGGTCTTTTCAACAACATTGTGTGACTAAGAAAGAACCAACATTAGTGGTGAAGAATCCAGTTGCCTCTATTTAAAACAGGTGGAAGGACGAAAGAGAAGAAAGTCTTCTCATTATTTTTCAGTTTCATCAGACAGTTCTACTTGATGGAGAGTGATTGAGGATCTTTGCTAGCACCCCTGAAACCAACCATAAAGTCTGCAGAACAGGGTTTGGAAAAGCTACATGACTGAGTGGCATCTTGACCTCAGAGACTTCTTCATCACTACTGGTGAAAACAAATTGCTGTCGGCATATAGCTTTACAAAACCATTATGGTCTGCATGAAACATATTCTGTAAGACGTGTTTGAGTCCAGATTTGAAACAGAATTTGTTCAGAGTCAGATAAAAGTCTGCAAGTGGAAAAGAAGTGAAAGAACAAGGTCATCCGAAGACGGGGTGATTTCCCATAAACTCCTTCCAAGCTAAATTTACTGTCAGCAGTTAGTGAATCTCCTGGTGTCACGACCATAAACCTGGTCAAACCAGTTTTAAGGCTTTGCCAGATGGTACAAACTTTCTTTTTATGATTATAACTAAAGCAGGAATTTTCCCCACACAACGTGTGGCTCTCTTGTTTCTGTAACCCCCTTCAATGCTTGCGTGACCTTTGTAAATTTCCACTTTCTTTAACACTGAAGTGGGGGTAGGGGGTGGCAGTGCTGACGTTATGGTTCCTGAGGGTCTCGAAATAGGGCATTGTAAGTGGTAGAGGGGCTTTTACACAGAGGGGGAGGAGAAAATGTGCAGCGAAGAGCAGGGAGTCCAGACAGCAAGTAAACAAGCTGACTCCAAAACAAGAAACTTTGCTTAGTTTACTGGAAACCTTATCAAGCCCGTATGTTCTTCATCGACTGTTTAGTGATAATCAGGAAAACTTAAAAGGTAGAAAAAAAATGTTAATCAGGGTAAAAAGTTACTCTGATATTGGAGGGTAACATTTTATAAGAATTCTTTGGTGAGCTGTGAATGTGTTTTTTTTTTCTGAACTAGGGAGGATTTTCTTTTCTTTTTTTCCCCCTTCAAGAACAATATGTTTATCATGCAAAATCACAACACAAGCATACAAAGAAAATAGAACACTATGTCCGAGGTGTGCATTAGTAACTTGACACCAGTGATTACAGTGAAAGAGGATGAGGGCGGTGGAGAACCTTTGAGGAAAACGTCGTTCAGTCTGGTTTTGTTACTCAACGCAGAAAAACAGGCTGAACTTGGATCCAAATGTAGCTCACAGCGCTGTCAGTCAGCCTCACTGTCCTGTGGAAGCAATACATGTTTTCACTTCCAACTGTTAGGACAAAAAGCAACATGACTAACAAACTATCTGACATTGTATTAGTGTTATTAAGCCACATACAAAGTCTTCCCTCATATGTAGATAAGGATGATAATCTGAAGAAATGAATTATGATATCAAAGAGAAATTCTTATGAGAGACGAATTATTTAGAATAGAAATATTATTTATTGTCCCTCTGTGAGGAAATTCAGATACCAGTAACTAGTTAAAGATAAATGGTATTTGATTCAAATTCAAATATACTTTACTGATCCCAAAGGGAAATTAAATATTGCAACTCATACTAGTCCAGGTTTTGAAAGCGTTCTTGTAGATGGTGATGACTGTGGATGGGGAGGATCTCCTGTGACAGTCTGACTGTAGCACAGCAGTTCTCAACCCGACTATTATTTGAATGTAGTGGGAAACATTGTTTCATGTTATTCCCTCATCTAAAACATATCTGTAGTGTTGTTTTGATTCGTTTATGCATGTTTTAGAAATCGTTGACTCTCCTCTGGCGACAATTCGGTTGAATTAAATGCCTGGGTGGACCGAGCCCTGCCTCCGACACGCCTTAGAAACTCCTTAGAGCCGCAGTTTCTAAGCTTCCAAACTTCAGCCTCACAGAGCAGCTCCCCCCTGTGACTCCCCCAATAAGCTCCTTCAGACTAGCCAGCAGCAATTAGCAAAAACCTGGTGGAAGTGTGCATCTGCTGAGTTAATTATAGGAGCTAGTTCTCAGTGAAACACTGGAAAAAATGTTGTTGAAATCAATAGTTTTTTAAATTAGAAAGTTAATAAATCAGTTAAATAATTTTTACATTTTAGTTTACATCTCATTTAACTCTCCTTATCTGCCACATAAGCTTTGGAAACAAAACTAAATTTGACAGACATGAGGAGGAACAGCTTCTGAGTTTGTTTTGAACATGTTGCAACACAGCTGGGTGTCTGTAATTGAGAGTGAATCGGTTTGATAGGGGCTGGGCCTTCCTAGTAATGTGCTGCATCAACTTGCAGACAAACACAAGTGTAATGTGACCCGTGTCTGTTGCAGTGAAACTTCTGTTTTAGAAACAGAAAACCAAAAAAAAAAAAAAAAAAAAAAAAAAAAAAAAAAAAAAAAAAACAACCGAAAGGAAAAAAAAGCTTCCCCCCTTAAAAAAACAACTTTTTTTAACGG
>NW_015114010.1:34778-45419 GCF_001443285.1 Poecilia latipinna | reverse complement strand
AATAAATAACATTTCCCCAGAGGACATGCACCAGCATGTGAACCTTGAATTCAAAACAAGTATAAAAAAAAAAAAAAAAAAAAAAAAAAAAAAAAAAAAAAAAAAAAACAGAAAGAAAAAACAGCACGAAGTGACTAAAAAGCTTCCACCATTGATCAAACAGTCTATCTTAACGTAGTTTAGTGGGGAGTTTAGTTCTAACGTTTCCATGTTTTGTAAGCAAGCATGGCAACATATTTTTGTATCAAGCAGCTTTAATAGTTAAAAACTAATTTTCTACTTTTCTTTAACCTAAAAAGTTCTGAATGAGTGCTTCTGTTTTTTTGTATCTCTGCTCTGTTTTCTCAAACCTCCAGTCTGCCGTGGCAGATGGCCACTGGGACTGGGCCCGGTTCTGGTTCTGATTCTGCTGGAGGTTTCTTCTTGTTGAAGGGGAGTTTTTCCTCTTCTCTGTTGCCGCCTGGTTGCTTAGTGTTAGCATGCTGCAAAACAAAGAGTGGATGTAATTACTGGGTTTTCTAAAAATAAAAAATGTAACCATTTTGAACAACAAACTGAACTTCAACTGAATTAAACTCATAAGGCCAGTTTGCAATGCATGCCATCTCTTAACTATTTACAAAAAAAGTAAATTTGTTCACATAATTATCAAACCATGCAGTCACTGCATCGCCCTGACTACTTTTCCTCACTTCTTCTCCTACTTTCTAATTTGCATTATTTTCTGTAAATTCAGCTGTTAGCTGCACCTGGTCTGGTTTTCCATTTGGCTGCGATTCCTTCCTGGAGCTGAGATGATTCTGCCAACAAGTTAAAGTCCCTCTCCTGCTGTTAACTTCTTACTTTTCTTTAACTTGCGCAACCCGTCATGTAATGACTTATGTAATGGGACTAATTACATAAATCACAAATTAGGACATCAGCGGTGTCCGGAGCTGGCAGTGCACTAAACTTTTATTGGTGTAGGTAAAAATACTGACTTCAAATTAAAGCATGAAGTCAGTTCTCCACCCAAAAACAAACAAACAAAAAAAAAACACTTAGAAATGTAGTAGTAACAGATTGGCAACGAAGAAAAAACATTTAATTCTGTTTACAAAGTTTAATCAAGAGACTCCCACAAAATGACTTAATCATTGGAAACATACATCTACAAATTAACACATAAATCACGAAACAAAAGTGAAGGAAAATAGAATATTTTAGGTCAATTTTGCTGTTCCATTCAAGATGGAGGATAGAGGTGCATTAAAAAACAACAGGAATGAAAAGCAGACATCATCATGAATTAAAGGCCACACACCTTCAATCAATCAATCAATCAATCAATCAATCAGTCAGTCAGTCAGTCAGTCAGTCAGTCAGTCAGTCAGTCAGTCAACCAACCAACCAACCAACCAACCAACCAACCAACCAACCAGTCAATCAGTTTTATTTGTATAATGGAGTTTTGACAAAAGTTCCGTCTGGAAGACTCTTTAGTCGCACCTGCCTCATTAATCAGCGCCCGCCTCTCTGCAGTGCCGGTTCAAGCCTCACTCCAGCCAATCATCGTTGGGGCTTCAGTTTAAAAGGACCTTCACCCACGGCCTCCTCTGCTCACCAGCTGCGATCAACCCACCTCCACCCCATCTCCACCTCCTGCTCCCGGCTCTCAGGCCTCATCCTCCTCCGACAGCCGCCACCAGTACAGGCCCTGGAGGGTCTACATTCCTATGCTGCATCAGGAATGTTCATTGAGCTCATCGAAGTCCAGCTCGATGTCCCCAGCTGGGGCCTGAACGCCGAAGGACTTCGTGTTTATTTTCATGTTAATTTTGTCATTAAACTCTTTTAATCGCTTTCTTTCTCCGTATGAGTCTCTCCAGATTGAAGTATATTTGTGCAACATGGCAGCTAAAGTGTTTTCATGAAAACATAAAAACACATCAGATAGTGAACAGTTGTGAAAGCCAATAAGAGTTGCTACATTTTGTCACGAGATGTCGTTAACAACATCAATGCACATCAAACATCTTGGTCAGTCTTCCATTTATTACAGTTCAAAAGCCATCTTGCATCGCGTCTGAAAGATTAACAATAACCATCAGTGGCAGCAACTGCATCTGGTGTTGGTGTCAATATGATAAAACATAACTGATTCAAAGCCTTCAGTGCTGGTTTGTTTTGCCCCTTAAACTCTTGAAAGTAGCTGAGTTAAGTCTCATCATTAACGTGATAAACAAACTAATCACCACAACTGCAAAATGACCAATGGATCAGGTTTATATATGATTTCTAAACTACAGTTAGTTTGGTTCGGCTCTTCCTCAGACTCATCAAAGTCATCATGAATCACTCTAAACAACTTTGACCAGATTTGCAGCAATTCTCCAGTTCTCTGGTAAAGTCAGGCCAGAGGCTCCTAATCCTGGACTCATGGTGAATGAGACGAAATACAAACTTAATCTTGGTAGCTGTTTTTTCTTTTTTTTTCTTTTTTTTTTTTAATATATGATCATCTGAAATAATTCCTGTGTGAATTTCACTTCTATATGCAGCTGTACATGGAGCTGAGTTGAGGACCGGTCATCATTTTCCTGCTCTCTCATGTCTCTTATCAGTCAGTCAGCTGTGGGGCACGTGCGGCAGCACAAAGAACCACTTTGTTCCAACATGACAGTTACGATATAACTTAAACTCAACCTGGTTGTGTCCTATTACCAAAATATTATATTAGCTGTGTAGATTCATGGTCAATTTTTAGCATGAATAGTGCTTTAGTGTGATTTTATAATGTGGTTTTTGTGCTTGTATTAATGGTTCTAATGCAAAAAAAACAACAATTAAAATTAAAAAGCTCTTGTTTTATGTAAAGAAACTAAATAGGGTATAAGTCTTAGGGTGTTTCCACTCCTAAAATCAGTTTGATTTTAGGACCAAAGTTACAAATTTGTTGCATTTTCAGCTACTGTGGTTCTTTGTCATACTGCACTGAGTCAAACAATACAAACCATTGAGCAACCTGTTCTCCTCCTCAACTGTGGGGGGCGCTGCACCAAGAACCACAGAAGTAAACAACACAAAACCCTTTGAAGAAGACAGTGATCAAAACTTTCTTCACAAAATGTAAACAAAAATAAAGTGGTTGTAGAATTTCTATCTTGTTTTTGATAAAACACCTGGAGCCGTTCCTCCCGCTAGTGTCAGACATGTGTGTTTGTTTTGGTGTATTTACCCAGAAAACAATGCATCGTAGTCCGTTTCCTGCTTTTTCAATGGCCTCCGGTCCACGTGGCGTTCACATATGCATTCAAGCTGCACCAGAGTTCACTTCAACCAATCCAACATCTAGGTCTGTAGGCAGACCAGATTTCGATTACACATTCACACCTTCCCAAACGAACTGGACTCTCCAGACAAACAAACTACAGTTGGATTAAAGCAGACTAAACAGAGCTGGTGTGAACATACCCTTAAACTATAATTCATACAATCTCTGTTAAGTGTGGTACCAGTTCACGTTTGTGTGTTACAAATTTTGAGCCGACAGTCATCAAATTCAGTCCAAATTTTTTGAAAAGCAGTAAAACAATTATTTCTAAAGCCCAGTGGAGCTCTGTGAATCACAGATGAACTTGGAGAACTCCAACACACACAGGGCGTGAGAAAAGCAACAGAAGGAAACATCTGCAGAACGACAGACGCATTAGATAGTTTTGTAGAGCGCTCAATGCCACCCTCCTTCTTTAATTGTCCCCTGATTAGTGAGCCACACCACCCACATTAAAAATGTCTCTGAGGTCATGGAAACAATCGACCCTGTCAGGTCAGAGGTGACCATCAGGTCTGCTCTCATCGTGCTACTGAAATGTTCTTGCAGATACTGTCCTCAGAACTGCTGGTGGTCTGATCTTCGTCCATGTTTAGCTTGTTGAATCTTTTCTTTCTCACACCGCGGCTCTGCTTGCACAGCTGTACGAGTTTCCGACTGTCAGGCCAGGAACATTGCAACAGCTATTTTTCTCAATGACCCAAAAACCAACAAGTGAAAAGTGTGTGAGGGAGAAGGGGGGGGGGTTCCAGTGGGAAAGTGGAGGAGGGGATCATGCACAGTCAGAGCGCTGTCATCAGTAGAAGTAGTGATAAAAGACCTCTGAAGCACAGGATGTCATGTATGCATGTCATTAGATTAGGATGAAGCTTCACTCAACCCATCTGATTCGCTCCACACTGACCAGACTGATGTTTCCATGTTTTTATTTACTGTGACTGGGGTTTGTTGAAAAGAAGTGAGAATATTTAGCCTTAAGACATGCTATGTGATAATGCTCCACAACACTGGTTTTGAATGCATGTGTGTATACGTGTGTGAGTGTGTGTGTGCGTGTGTGTGTGTGTGTGTGTGTGTGTGTGTGTGTGTGTACTAGTGAAAGTGGTAGAATGTCACTTTCACAGAATTTGCCAGCGAAGTGAAGTCGTTAAACCTAACTAAATCTAAAGTTCTAATAGTTGGATTTAGAGGTAAGGTGTGAATTAACTGTTGAGTATAGCAGAAGAATGACATTTTTACAAAAATATGCTTCTTTTTTTTTTACATATTTGTTAAAATTATATAATACTGTCACTGTGTCATGACAGTATTAGAAAAATAATCTGACTCCAACACACCTGTGTAGAGACAATACATTATGGTCAAACAACAGGCAATACAATATGTGAAGGTTTAGCAATGGAGCTTTTGCAGTAACAATGCACTCATGAGAAAAAATACCCCAACAAAACACTTGATTGGATGTCTGCCAGCTTGTAACAGGATTAGCTGAGAGCATTAATCAAAGTACCTCATGTGTGGTTCTTGACTATTTTTTATTATTTCTTATTCATTTTTTAAGTTTCTTCACTTTTGTGGACACAGTTTCCTGCCTATCTGAAGCATCAACTCCACCACTGAGTTTGACCTGAGACTCATTGCGAGTGAAGGAGCATTTCCTGACTGCTGGACTTGATTAAAGCAGACCAGTGCAGTGTAATTTAGGCTTTTTTCCCCCCTTGGCAGTTAGCTCTGAGTCAAATTGAATTTAGTTTGGTCTCAACTCTTGTCAAATGCATCACCGTAAGGAAATACCACCGCACGCACTATGACTCCAGCTTATGTAAGGGCTGTCACACGAGCTCCAAAAGGACCCTCCTTGACATGACACACAGCAGAACCTTGACGAAGGCACAGAGAAAATGCCCTGCACCACGGTCAGCAGCTGTGTTTCCAATTAGCCAGAAAATTCACCAAATTGAAATTGCGAAAATGAATTTGTGTGTGTTTAACGGAAACACACTGAAAAACTCTCAGTTTTGGATAAAAAGTTTTTGTGCTATCAGATGGTTTCTCATAGCGCAATAGATGTATGTCACAAAACTGCAATGGAAACAGTTTTTTCTTTGAGTCAGAAGAGTCACATGATCAAAAGCCGAATGTTACTACTGGCAGAAAGGACGACGATGACAGGAAGCAGTTTGAGGATGTTGGTTTTGTTCGGACAATGTGCATCTGGTTCAACCAGAGCTCTCACAGCATCACACAGTTCATAAAACGTTGTGTCACTGATACATGTTGAATGTTTAACCCTTTAGTAAAATCGCTGACTATATTTGGGTTACAATGACATATTCTGAGCGCTGATTTTGAAAGACAAATCCATTTCTTTCATTTTTAATACACACATGAAGACCAAAGAGCATCGCAGGAATTCCAGATAACCTCACAGGCATGTTTGGACTGCAGGAGGAGGAAGAAGAACCCATTTTTACACATGAACTTTAATTCATTACCTGAACTAATGTTAGCTTAGCTGTCCTATTTCTGACCTAACAACAGAAACCCAGCACCTTGTAGTGTCATGTGTGATCACATTCTCACTAATAAACAGCTCTTGTGCCACAGCGATCACTTCATGACTCTTAAAAAGTGGGTTCGCCACTGAAGCGCTCTTTCAAAGACGTAATGAAGTTCAAAAAGTTATGGTGGCAACAGATTTCCTTTAATTTGCTTTCAAGGTTCCTTCCAACTTCTAGAGATCTCTCCCTCTAAAAAAAGGAAAAGGTTATGTGAAGAAGTTTAGTGTCTTAGCATTGGAGAACTGCAAGTGTCACCACTGATTATAGTTCACAGGCCTTGAACTTAGGCCTGGCGACCTTAGGATGAATTTAAAAATGATACAAATCAGAGAAAAGAGACTTGTATATAGAATATGACTGATTAGACATGAGTTGAATAGCTTGGGGCATGACAGCCTTGTTTCTGTCAGATTGTCCCAGGGAAGCTAGGGCCACAATCCATTAGCTTGTCAAGATCAGTGTGTGAATAACTGAATGTAGTGTAGTAGTAGTGTAGTGTAATATAGTGTAAAGTCCTATGGACTTGATATAACACGATACAAGTACAAGGCATCTAAAAAGAGAAAAACTTGTTTTCTGTAATCTTGGTAATAGAAGCTGTTCTTGGTAATAGAAGCTGTTTATGCAAGTTTGACAGACTTGCATGACTCAGATCGGCATATAAAGTTGGGGTTTGTAAACGCTGCCAAAATTACTGTCATCATACCTAGAAAGATTTGCAACTTCTTCAAGTTTGCCAGAGGCGACGTGTGATATGCACAGCATGGCATTGATTGTTTAGATTTGCAAACAGAATTTGCCAGTTCGTCCCTTAATTCTGAACAAACAACCCTCATGTATTTCCTATCTTGTCCTTTAAACTTTTTCAGGCCTTGTTTCAAGACAACATATGAGAACAGACTAGTCTAAGACTTACAGTCAGTTAGTTCTTCTGAAGTCAGTCTTTTATGACAATGTTAGACAAATTTAAAGATTCACTTGTGTCCATTGTGACTCCATTTGGTCCTGCTTAACAGAAATGATGTGTGTGCAAGTCCTCTAAATGAAGCACTGTTTGCTAAACATTACAGCACATTTCCTTTAACAGCAGTCACATTTCAGAGATTCAGCTGACGTTCTGCTCGTGACAAGCTGGTTTGTGTCAGAATGGAACTCAGAGAAAACGTGCAGAAAAAACAACCCAAAAGTAAAAACAGAAGCAATTTATTGAGTTAATAACTAGTGAAAAAAAAGACAAGATAAATGTGCATCATTTACAAGCGTATAAAAGGAAAAACTGGTTTACACTTGGCAATAAATGACAAACTGGGACAGTAAAAAAAACATTCAGGATCCTTTGGCTGAATATATAATGGCTACAGCAAAAAGTTGAGGCACTTTAACAGCTTATATTAGTAAAAGTTAAAGAGACAATGGAGTGTACATCTACAGAAAGAATCACCTGAAACTCACAAAACCCACCGTTAATAAAAGGCAGTGTTTGCATCAGTTGATGCATACAACTCAATACAACTTTAACCATTTCATTTGTCAAAAAATTAAAACGAGTAAAGTCCTTAAAGCAGACGAGTGACAAAGCAAGGCTCAAATAGTGACACTATTTGTTGTAGACTGTGGGCTCGTCACCTTCTTCTTTGAGCAAACAGGTGCGCACCAACGCCTCCGTCACCATGTAAGGGTCACAGTTGGCGGACGGACGGCGGTCCTCAAAGTAGCCCCTCTTCTCTTGTCCAACCATACGGGGGATGCGGATGCTGGCCCCGCGGTTGGCCACACCGGCCGAGAACTCGTCAATGTTTGAAGTTTCGTGATGACCGGTCAGGCGCCTGGCATTGTCGAGCCCGCCTTTAGGATCGTACGCCCGAATGTGATACATGTGTCTCTTTGCCAGCCTCTCAATGGACTCCTCAATGACTCTGAGGAAAGAGACGTTTAGGATTAGGAAACGTTAAATCATGAACTTATCGGACAGTACTTGATCGACTGGTTGGGTCCTTACTTGAGTCCTCCTGCCTCACGCATCTCCTTGGTGCTGAAGTTGGTGTGGCAGCCAGCACCGTTCCAGTTCCCTGAGATGGGTTTGGGGTCGAATGACACCACCACGCCAAAATCCTCACAAACTCTGTGAAGGATGAAGCGAGCAACCCAAAGATGGTCCCCCATGTTGATTCCTTCACAGGGTCCGACCTGGAACTCCCACTGAAACAGCAGCAGCAACATCTATGTCAATTACCATGTACTTAAACGGTGTGTTCTGTGATGTGTGGAGGAAAAGTACCTGTGCTGGCATGACTTCAGCATTTGTTCCACAAATCTGAACCCCAGCATACAAACAGGCTCGGTAGTGGGCCTCCACAATGTCCCGGCCATATGCCTTATCTGCTCCAACTCCACAGTAATAAGGCCCTAAATTATCAAAATATGTTAAGGTTAGCGGTTGAGGTGGCTCTTCAAAATTTATGTAGCAACTAAAGATCTCACCTTGTGGACCCGGGAACCCGTTGGAGGGCCAGCCGAAGGGATGTCCGTCTGTACCCAGGATGGTGTACTCCTGCTCCATGCCAAACCATGGGTGGTGCTGCTCCACCATCCCCATGATCTGTTTACAGCTCTGCCGCAAGTTGGTCTCTTTTTGGGAAGCAAAACAAAGAAGTTAGATTGCAAACAACAACAAAAAGATCTTCTTTGGCTTGTTTTTCCATCCACTCACCTGCTGGCTTGCGGTTGTACTTCAGGACCTCACAGAACACCAGCTTATTGGGGTCCTTTCTGAACGGGTCCCTGAACATGACTGCAGGGATGAGGTACATATCGCTGTTAGAACCCTCTGACTGATACGTGCTTGAGCCGTCGAAGTTCCACTCAGGAAGATCTAACAGAAGAAAGGGGAGATCAAAAACCTGCAACAAGCATCTGAGAGCAACAGTTCAACCTCACTTTAACAGATGTCGATCGTACCTTCGATGGTTTTCGGTTCCGAATCTAGAGTTTTGGTCTTGCATCGCAGTCCCTCTCCTGTTCCATCTATCCATATGTACATGGCTTGGACCTTTTCTCCCTGAGGGAGCTCCATGTACTGCTGCTTAACAGCTTTGCTCAGTTTTGAACTTGCTGAGGTGGCCATCTTTCCTGACCCTGTGACCTACAGAGAGAGGACAAAGCTGGATGGGCTTCTCTGTTGGAATCATTTTGTTTTAATAAACATTCCTGTTTATACAACCACTCAGTTAACAGGGTGTAATGTTCAAAAACAGTATCTGTCAATATCACGTTACCATAATTTCATTTGTCGTCAATTCAATTCACGTCTTCCTAAAATCATGGCCTAAATATATATATATATATGCCAAATGTGATTTTTTTGTTTGCCTAGCTTACCTTTTAGCAAAGAAGAAAAAAAAGGTGGCGACAATACGACTTATTTTAAGAAGGTGACGAAATGTAAATTTAATGCCAACGTTATGGGCAGCATTGTAGATACAAAAGGTTAGTTTGATGTCACATAAACTGTAGTGAAGGCTAAAATCTATGATTAAAAATTGCAACATCACTGAACTCATCCTTTGTTCTGATCCAGCTGCGGACTGAGAGCCTACATAGACGGAGAAAGTTTGCAACAGACGAAGCAAATGACGGAAACAACTCAGAAGAGCACCTTTGATGACAAAAACTCACATACCTGATGTTAAGTGTAGAAAAATATCGAAAGATCACAAGAGTATCTTGCTCTGTGCTCGAAGTGTCTCTTTTTATTGTTGTTCATTCCTGCTGACCTCGCTGCTGCTCCTTTGCATTTATATCCCTGCCGAGCATCTCCGCCGCCTCCCATTGGTCCGAAGCGAAACGTGACCAGCCCGTGAAGAAAGGATGGAGGAGGCACGCGCTCTGATACTTAAGCGGCGAACAAAGCAAACACCCCTAGCCCCTACATTTCATTAAAAGAAAGACTTTCAGCCTCCAAAGAGTCACAAAAAGTATGAATGAAGACCCGGACACTAAGAAGACACGATAAACTGCGTCTAAATGAGATGAAAACTGTAGAAAAAATCCTGGTTGGAGTAGGAATCTCAACAAACTGAGTGGTAAATAAAAAGTGTGCCCTCTAGTGTCTGATACCTGCATGTTCAAATGTTTTTCTTGAGTGCTTTTAATATTTTAAAAAAAGAATTAATGAAAATGCAAATATATTTAAAAAAATGTTTTACTTAAAATGTAAACATTAAATAAAAAAATGTTGATATTCAAACTATGAAACATTGTCTTATTTAAAAATAGGGATGCACAATAATTTGATAAATTTCATGCTTAAATTTTCAAAGATAATTCAATAAATATATTACTTGAAATGTGGTAACTAAATAAAAAGTGTGGATATTTTACTGAAATAAAAAAACTAAAAAAAATATAAACACAATATAAATGGCACAATCTTACTCAATACAATGATCAGATAAAATCCTTATTTACATTGTCTTTATTTTAAAAACATCTTACCCTTTATTCAATAAAAGAAAAACAGAAAATGTCTATCTAAATACATGTTTTACTTAAAGTTTCAAATATTAAATTAATATGTAAAATTTCAACAATAGATTCTATTTTTAGTGTTGTGTTTTCATTTTTGTAAAGTACTTTGTGACTTTTCATGTCTGTGAAAGGTGCTACATGAATAAAGTTTACTTTCTTACTTACAATAGTACTTTAATTGGTTCTTGATTTTTTTTTACAAGCAAATCTCTCAAATTGTATATATTTTGTTGTTTTTCA
>NW_015114010.1:27785-30018 GCF_001443285.1 Poecilia latipinna | reverse complement strand
AAATTAACTGTAAGTGTCAAAATCATTGGAATTAATAGGAATTTCAAGCCACTGTGCGTAATTAATCTATGTGTTCCACTTACAATTAGTGATAACGTTCCTGAAATAAAAGGGCTTTTCAATAATATTCTAATTTATTGAAATCGGTCTGCAAAGTATTACATAAACAGTTAAATTAAAGGTTGGTGGAAAACTTGATCTAGTCAAACTGGATTATTCCTAAAGCACTCAGAGCCATTTTAGTCCTTAACCTTTCTAAATTAATCAGATTAATAAAATAAAACCATTAAGTTGAACAGAAATAGAATAAATAGAGTTTACTACACCCTGGTGTGGGAGTCCTGGGTAGGCCATACTTGTTTTTAAAATACAGGATTAGATAACAAAGTAACAGGAGAAGAAACATGGCTGAGGTCATGGTTTGGTTCCAGTAAACATGAAACAGGTCCGCTCAGTTGCAACATCGGTGACCCTGTGAACTGGGAATTGTAGGGATGTTTGAAAAGTAAGCAAAGGTGATTCTATCAGTCTGAGATCTGCTTAGCAACAGTCAGAACCGTTGGTTTATGCTCCAGGTTGGTTTTCACTTGTTAGGTGCCAAGGGGAGTGGGCCGGTGCAAAACACGTTTCTATTCAGTTTACTGCAGACAAGACAAGTTGGTTCTGTGTTCATAGCGTTTCACACATATTCAAGTCCATCCCATTATGTTCATAAGTTTTCAGCAATTCGTTACATTACCACAAAACCTTGTGGTATTTTATTTGGATTAGATGAACGAAACTGGCTACAATGCGTGACTACGCATTGTAGCCAGTTTGTGGTTACAACAAGACAAAACGTGAAAAAGGAAGAGTATGAATACGTTTCAGATGCAGGAGGAAGACACATAAAAGATGAAAGCAATTATTGAATACTTTTAAGTGAAGACTTAAATTAAAATATGAACACCTGAGCTGAAATGTAAACCACACTACATTTCTTTCTTTTTGACAGCTGCATAAATCATTTATTTTGAGCAGCACTTTTTATAAAAGTTCTTCTTGGATACCAAAATGAACCTTGGCTTTTGTTGCATAGTAACGGGTCAGTAGGATTTCACTGATGACTCCTGAAGAACCAAACAAGAATAAAAATACCAGTCCAGAGCAGTAGTACATGTTCTGCCTGTCGAGCAGAAATCGTGACCCAGTTCCTCCGCCAGCTTCCTCTATGTTGGCAGACGGAGATGTAAAAATAAAAGTGCCAGAACAGCATTTCCACTTTGATTCTGGAAAGCTTGAGTTTTTATACCCACCAAGTTGTCAAGTCGAATGGTGGGGAAAAAGTGCAAAATGTGTTCAGCTTCAACAGGATGTTTGCACTTTATAGTTCCAATTAGAAACATGTGTGACCTGATTAAGGCATGGAGAATAAAGCTATATCATGAGGAATGTTGCTGAATTGAAAAAGCTCCCAATAAGAGACAGATGTTGGCTGTGAGTCTCCAGGGGGCGCTGTGGAGCTCTAGCAGGACATCCAGACTGTGGCGGACACAAGCTCAGAATATAAAACACTTTTTAATCTATCACAGCTAAGAAACTCAAAACTACAATGGTGTCTTAGGGCCATTTTAGATTTACAAGAAATGAGGAGAAAATTTGTGAGGAAAAACTCAGAAATTTTGACATTAATGTCAGAAATGTTCTAGAAAAAAACACTTGGAAATTCATGAGTTTCAAATGTCAAAGTAAATCTCCTCACTCATAAAGTACCTTTTTTTTTCTCTCTAGAAAATTTCTGATAGTCTTAAGTATTCCATGACAAGGAATAGCACCAAAATACAGCTGAAGAAAACCAACAGTTGTAAGATTTATTTTCATAATTGAATCATTAAACAATCAGGAACAGCTTTGACATTCAGGTGAGAAATCACCTGAATATTGTTCTGTGTTTTCAGTTATTTTCTGTGATGTAGACAGAAAACAAAATCAGCATAGGTCCATAAAATCTGACACACTTTTTTCACATATCTCTAGGTGCTTATGAAGATGCTGTGAAACTTTGTCTTCAGTTGATAAAAACGTTTGTCCCAATTAGCTGAATACAAAAAATTGTATCATACAGCGTGAACTTTCTTCACAAAGTCTACTGCCGAGCTGCTCAGACTTTGGTGAATCAATGACACAAACTCAAAGGGACAATTTGTAATTTCTGGTCCACATTCCTGGTGTTTTAAGAGCAGAGTTGTGGTGG
>NW_015114010.1:0-24648 GCF_001443285.1 Poecilia latipinna | reverse complement strand
TGGTATTAATTTAAATCAATGGGAAATGAGACAATCAGCAACGATACCTAGTTAAACTAGTGTTAGGTTTTGCACGCACCACAAAAATGAAGACGAGGTGTACTCTTTCTTTTCTTGTCGTATTAACTTCTGCCTCTAGGTGGAAGCATCCTTCTATTTAACAGGTATTGTTTGTCACACAAACACAGAAGGGAACAAAAAAAACACTAGTTTGTCCCTGAGTGTAGAAGAATCAGAAGTATAGTGAAAGACAAATGGCAGCATATGGAGAAACAGTAGAAATAAGCAGCAATATAGGAAACAGAAAACTATGCAGTTGTGACATAAGCATAATTACACAGTTATGACTCAACAGCAGCTTCAAATCCTGACATATGCAGTTGAATTTACATAAACTGTGAAACTCCTCTTTGGATTTTCTGTTGGCTTGTAATTACAAATGCATTTGGGTATTCTTCTATCTGTCCACTTGCAGGCAACCTTCTTCAGCGTGTGTTGAGCACACGCAGCTTGCGTCAAAATGTAATTTCTCCCGGAGCCAGAGTAATGACCTGGTGAATTCCTGTGCTTCCAGGAACAGCTGCTGTTAGCTTTGGCATTTTCTCCTTTGCTTCCTCAACATCTTCACTTTTCACAAAGATAGTTTCGCAATTGTGTTTGTCTAAATCAAGCCCCTGAATAACTGCTCTGCATCTGGGACGTCACGGCCCTTTGCCACCATCATGTCAGTCGTTCTTTTTAAATGCTCCCCTAACACCACCAGGTGCTCCTTTTCCATTACTGGCCTCAAAAAAATTTCTCGAACCAGCATAGAATCTTCTTCTGTCCATTTCTGTGGTGAAAAGGAAGAAGTTGCCTTGTTGTTTTGTATTGCGTACACAGTCTGTCGCTTAAAAAGTGCAGCACAGACGCTTGTGAATGTTGTGCCTGAAGGTAATCCAGCACAGGATTTAGATGCTGTTTAATGGCCGAGACTGTGTTAAAGCACACAGGCTCTGGCTGTCCGCCAATATATAGCATGGTCTGCCTGAACGTAGCAACTGTATCTACAGCTGTAATTATCTGAGAAATCAACATGAATCACAGCCTCTTCCCCTAAACTCTTCAGCTTAAGGCAAAGGTGATTAACAACAAATCAAATGTGTGTGCATTTCCCCTAAATGAACAAGGTGGGAAAATGCATCATTTGAGACCAAAACCAAAACAAAATATTTGAGATAGAGTTGAGAAACTAGAATATAAAATCAAATAATATTTCAAGAGGAAACTAAAGCATTGATCTTGCACTAGTATTGGTCCTATACTGATATTGACAATTATTTTGTCCAGCTGCCTTGTTGGTGAAATGTGCTGCACAAATAAACTTGACTTGACTTAACGCATCAAAAAAAAAAATCATCACTGACAAAAACTGGGTGTCATATCTTCCAGTTCTCATCAGAACTTTTTATCCTTTCCCAAATCTGACTCTGATGTTTGAAAGACAAACCAAGTAAAACTTCATCTGACACAAAGACTGAGATTCTGACCTGCATTCTGACCTCCAGTTAGAACACAGCTTGATTTGTGTTCTAACTGGAAGCTGCTTAGGGATGCGTTAATTATGCCAGGACTCTCCTCTTGTCTGCCATTGGTCGTCATTATTAGTGCAGATTTCACAGAGCTCCCTCTGTACCTGATGATGTGAACAAAGATCATAAAAATCTGCCTAAATCAAATGAGAAATATTCTTAATTGGCCAACTTATTTCATTTCAGTCCATTATGAAGATTATTAGTTTCTTTTCATGAGGAGGTAATTACATTTTTAATGGAACATTTAGTTTTTGAAATGACCTTTTTCAATTAAATCTCTTTAATTGAAACTCTATCTTGTTCAATCACTGAATGTTATTTAATTAAAGTGAAACACAGATATGTAGGACACTTGTCAAAATCTGGCAACGTTTTGGGCATATTTAACAGTTTATAACCGAGTCAACATGTATCTAACATGTATGAGAGAAAGTGTTTCTTCTACTAAGAATCACAGTGTTCATCTGTTCAGTGTTGTTTAGCAATATTTTAAAATCACCTTTAATTTATTGGACAAATCAGTCTCATATTTTATATTTTAGATAATTTAATTTGTTCAGTGGGAAAAGAATACAAATAATGTTTCTTAGAAGTTAACAGGTTTTTATACTTTTTATATTCAGCTTCAATAGTCCTATGTTGTGTAAAATTTTCAAACAGTGCATTTTTCATTTTACAAGCATTTTGCAGTCTCCTTGACATTCATGGATTATTTTTGTGCCCTTGCTTTTTACAGTGTAATTTTACAGGACAGTTTTTAAACATAAAGAATCAAAAATACTCTCAAAAACTCCTCATAAGCTTCATCAGCATCATCTTCTTTACATATTAATTGCCACTCTTGCTTTAAAATATCTGCTGTAAGTGCCTCTGTACATTCGTCAGTCTTAATTCTTACATGAGATAGTTTATTTTCATATTTTTTGTTTAAAATAATTTGAAATAATATTGTGGCACACTGAACTGTTATTCTGTTAACAGAATTGACAGGACAGTAACAATTTACTACTAAAAATCATTGAACACCTTTAAATTACCCGGATACTCTGATACAGTACATTACTTCTCAGTAAACAGAAAATACATTCCCTAAGCTATTTTGACCTTAGCTCTGTGTTGCAATGAGAATGACATCACACCGAGCTAACAACGTTCCACTTAACATATTCAGAGAAGTTGAAATTTCAACATGTCAACTCTTGAGTAGCCATTGTTCCTCTACTCAGCGTGGACACACAGTAAGATGTTCTAACTGGTTCAATATGAGGATATGTTTGATTTCAGTGAGCCATCTTCGTCCTTTTCTTGTCGTACTTAGTCCTTCCACCAGGTGGCAGTGTCACTCAGTTTAACAGGTAGGATCAAACATCGGTGTGATGCCTAATATCTCTGGTCAAATCAAATGTGGTAGTTTTTTTGTTTATTAAAATTTTTCCCTACAGACTGTAAGTCCTTGATTCTTTCAGTTTTCAAAAACATCAAGCCAAACTTATCTAGCACATTCCCTGACAAGGGATTTGAACTTCTTCTGCTTTGGGAAGCTGGATACTTTGGTGGGTAATTAGAAGTAATGAAACAACAGCAAATAAAAGGTGCAGTGACGGCCATTCCACAGCTCAAACAGAACCCAGAATGATGTGTTCCATGAAAGCCTCACCAACCCTTTTAATTACGTCTCCGTGAAAAGTGTTCACTTTGCACAATAAAAAAAAGAAGAAAAAAACTGTGTCAATTAGCATGCAGAACAATGTTTAACATATCAGAAAATGAATCTACACAGCACTTTGAATTAAAAGTTTCACACTGGAATAAGTGGGGCAGGCCAGCTGAGAATGCCATTGTATTTGGTCTAAATGACTCCTTTGTTAGCTCTGCTGAAAAGCAATTAAAACAGGGATTGGAGTGTGGTGGTGTTCTCCAACTTGTCACTGTTATATTCTGGAAATGAGGGGGGGTGTGGGGGAGCCCCTCTGTGTGTGTGCTGTCTTTTCAAACTGCAGCTCAAACTCATTTATGGTATGTTGGAGCAACCAGGCCTCTGAAAGGACAGAGCTGAAGTTGTAGCGGGAGCCGCGGATCGTTCTTGTCACTGAGGTTCTGTTTACTCCAGTTGTTGCTATGGGAGAGATGAGCCTCTCTGATACTTCACACTGGTTGATGACCATGGACTGTGCAGCTTGAATCCAATTGCTGCCTCAGGCCAAGTTTCAGAAACAACATGACTTTTCCAATGAAGCTCATCTTTAGGTTTCTCCCTGAAACGTGAATCATTCTTTATTAGGCATTGCATCGTCTGAACATGTAATAAATCCAACACATTTCATTACACATAAACTAGATATGGTACATTTACAGACTAATTACAGTGGATCCTTAAAAAGGCAGTATTATGTATTTTCCAGGTATAGCATAACCAAGTAACTATGTTGACTTCACTTGTTATAAAAAATTCTATACTTATCAAATATGACTTAAAAGGAATTTGACATTGTAATTTAACACCTTCAAATTGGGCCTCTGTCTCCTTAAAAGCTCCTGAAACTTTGCCTTGAGGAAGTCATCACAACATGGCTCCTCTATTAACCCTTTAACAACGTTTTTTGTTGCTGTGAGAAATAGCTGCTATAATGAGCTACGCAAATACTCAGCTCCATCAGGTTTTTGCTAATTGCTGCTGGCTAGTCTGAAGGGTCTGAGTGAGTGTGGTTCTGGAGGAAGGGTTACTCTGTGAGGTGGAAGCTTGTCAACTGCAGCCCAGAAGAGGAGCTTTGTCCTCGAAGGTGGAGGTAGGTCCACCCAGACGTTTTGCACAGTTGAATGGTTGCCATGGGAGATTAAAGGGTTTCTCAAACATGAATGAAAATTTTAAATCAACACTCCAGGCTTGTTTTTGATGAGGGAATAACATTATAGTGGATTTTATATAATACTGCCCCCTTAAAGTGTTCAGCCTCCTCTAGACCTAATCAGTTATGTCAAACTTTTCTCATCTTTATTGCAACAAATAACTTAGTCAAGTGAAATGTTGTCTTGTCTTGCATGACTACCAGCATTCTCCTTGTTGACGTGACTAGTCTACCTGTGGGAACTCCAGACTTCATCAGATTAAGAGGTAATTTATTGTCTACAGGTCTTGTTGGGTGACTACATAGATTCTTCTGACTCAGTGAAATCTAGCTCAGTGGGAGAAATCCCAGGCAAAGCAGTGCTGGGAGATGAGAATCGAGCAGAATTGCGCAGGAAAGCAATGTCCAGGCTAGACCTTTAGTAAACTGTAAATGGCTCTGAGCAAAGACTTTCTTCATGTCATTGTTCTTATAAAGGCCAGATCTGTTGAGTGTATGACTAGAGGTTGTCCTATCAAACGTTGTCCCACCTGAGCTGTGCATCTCTGCTGCTCCTCCAGAGGAACCATGGCTGCTTCTCTAACTAATGCTCTACTTGGCCACTCTGTTAGCTTAGGCTGACAACAGTTAACTGTTTGGTAACACTTTATTTGAAGGGGGCTGAATAAGACTGACATGACACTGCCATAAACATGACATAACACCTGTCATGAACATGAATAAGCCTTCATGAATATTTATGACTGTTGTCATAAAGCGTCATTCAGTAAATTATGACACATTTAATACAAAGTTGACATTATTCAAAATGTCTTTGTTATGACAACTTGACATTGACCAATAAATCATTACTGTTTAAACTTTACCTTTAATAACATAAAGTTACCTAATCATTAATACTTTTATAACAAATTTATATCAGTAATGATTTCTTTGTTAATGTCAAGTTGTCATAACAACGGCATTTTGAATAATGTCAACTTTGTATTAAAAGTGTCATACTTTACCAAATGACACTTTATGACAGCAGTCATAAATATTCATGAAGGCTTATTCATGTTCATGACAGGTGTTATGTCATGTTTATGACAGTGTCGTGTCAGTCTTATTCAACCCCCTTCAAATAAAGTGTTACCAACTATTTTCAGAGCGATGGATTGATCGTCCTCTGTAACAATGTTCAAAGCTTGATAAATTGTTTTCTAACCTTCTCCAGCAGGCAGCGGCCCGCCTGCCGGAGGCCGTTGACTAAAACCAATTTCCCTAAAACATCCTCTTTTAATTAAACAAACGAGCACAATAAAGGAGAGAAAGGGAATAGGAGATGCCTCTATTATTCCCATGCTAGGAAGAGCTTCATTATTATTTAAACACCCTTTTGGTGCCTCCACAGGTTTTTGTTTTTGCCAGTAATAAGGTGGAACGGTACAGGCAACAGTGCTGGCAGTGCAGAGTTTAGATAGCTCTTCACTTAGCTTTGGTTTGAGTTAAAAAATACATAAATTAATTAAACAATTCTACACCAAAAGGAGATGTTCTCTGGATTCCCCTGACTGAGCTCATTATTCTGCTGGAGGGGGCAAGGGGGGTGAGGGGGAGCAAAGGGGTGTAAGGGGCAACATGTTAGGCAAATTTCTCTGTGACAAACAGGTGCAGGTTCATTTTGAAGCTTTGTTATACAAAATATATACATTTTCTTCTATAGTTTGGAGTTCTTTAAAATGTACACTGAAAACATTAAAACTTTTCTTTTGAAATATTATGTTGATGATATTGTGAACACATACTGTCATGTTAAATAAATTAGAATAAGTATCTTTTGAAAATTATTTTTGAGCAGGTTTTAAACATTTAATTAAACCCACATGTCAATGTTTAATATGTATTATATGTTTTATTATAATAATAATGATAATAATAATAATAATAATAATAATAATAATAATAATAAGTATTATTATTATTATTATTATTATTATTATTATCTAATCTTAAATGTCATTGTATTTTTCCTATAGTACAATTTTATAGCACTATCAACTATGTCACCTTCACTTGTTATAAAAATGCTGTAAATGTCAAAAATGACTTGAAAGAAAATTGACTTTGTAAATTGAAATTGGGCTTCTGTCTCTTTAACAACTCCTGCTTTTTCTGAAACTCCACCTTCAGGAAGTCATCACAACATGGCTCCTCTATTAACCTTTTAATTAACAAAGTTTTTATCAGTGTTTCACTGACAAGCTCGTACAATAAGCTCAGCAGACGAACAGTTCTTCCAGGTGTTTGCTAATTACTACTGGCTAGTTTAAAGGAGCTGAGTGGAGGAGCTGAAAGGAGGACTCCTCTGTGAGTCAGGTGGCCCTCAGCCATCCCAGCTGTCTGTCGGGAGCAGTGACAGACTTGGAAACTGCAGGTCAAAGGAGGAGCTTCGTCCTCAAGAACGGTGCTAGATCCACCCAGGCGTTTTGCACAGCTCAATGGTTGCCATGGAGATTGAAGGTCTCCTCAAACATGCTTGAAAGAATCAAAGAAATGAGAGAATAACAGCAGAACATGATGAAAAACTCCAAAACCTTGATTTTACATTCTGCTGAAAAGAAACATGGCGCCCTGTCCTTTGACTATGACTGTATTTGACTGCATTTACTTTAATCTAGACAAGTAGGCTCCTAAAACAACACTGCCACCATCTCAGTTGCTTGTCAGTTTATCTGCTGGCATGTTTTTTTCTTCTCCTTTGGGCTTTTGAGTAACTTTCAAAGAGCTCCAGTCAGGCTGACTTTTGCATCAAAGGAAGCAGCTGTTTTGTGTTGGACTGGCGTTCTCTCTGGGCTTGTCCTGCCCCGTGCAGCCCTCCTCCTGCTCGCTTCTTAATTGTTAGGAGAAAGTAGAGCACGATGTTCTAGATTGTGGGTGTTATCTTCAGTCTAGCGTCCCTTCGGCTCACTTCCTCCCTTTGGTTGCGGGGCCCGGGGATCTCATCTCTTTGTTTCGGCCTCTCGGAAAGTCAGGTGGCCCTCAGCCATCCCAGCTGTCTGCCGGGTGTCGCCACGCATCATCGTCAAGTGGGGGGTGTTGGGGATGACAGAGGGGAGGGGTGTAAAGCAGAATCTCACTTGGTTTTACATGCTACATTTGCCTTTAATGGAGGGGAAACGGTGTGTGGAGCTGAGGTCCCCCGAACAGAAATCTCCGGCAACACTTCTGCAGTATGTGTAATTAGCGCAGTAAGTCTCCTAATTAGCTTGTTGTGTTGTCAGCGGTGATGGCAGCATCCGGGTGACTGCTGGCTTTGGAGTGAGGTGGTGGTGGTGGTGGTGGCAGCGGTAGGGGGGGCAGCAGATGGCGGCGTGGAGCTGAGAGTCTGAGGCTGTGTCAGACGTTCCACAGCCAGGAGCCCACACCCCCATCAGCCCCCTGCCCCCCTCCCTTTCCCCACAGCAACCACAGCAGCAGAGGTTAAGAATAGAGGAGGTCTTGTCACATTGCATGTAGGAACATCCAGCGTTCTGAGGGCTGATACATGCCGAGAACAAACAGTCGGCCCCGATGTTTGCTTCTCTCTCCTACTTATTAGTCCCTTTTGGTCAGATTCTGTCACAGATCTGCACCGCCTGTAGCTGAGTTTTGGCCCGGAGTTGACATAAACCAGCGTGGAGCCTATTATCGCTCCCCTCACAGATGGAGAATGTGGGCTACCATCAGATTTACTCTACAATCAGAAGATTCTCTGCAGTCGGATCTTTCTTTTTTTTTTCTCTGCATGTCAGAGGAGGGAGATAAATATTTTAATAAGATCACCGGGACGTACAGGAGGTCAGGAGCAACACTGGGCTGTGTTCGGGTTTAAGTCTGAGGTCGTCCTGACGCCGTAAAACTGTCAGGAGCTCGTGTTTCTAAAATTCTGATATTTGGTTGTAATCATCTCAACGGGGCCTGTGTCTGAGATCTGATCTGATGCGAAGAACAAAAGGCGATCCAAGCAGCTCTTCGTCCTCCAGATGTTGGATTTGATTTGGAGAGAAAAGGTGATGTTGAGGGGGCTGGGCTGAGAAAGAGGGGGGTCGAGGGGAGAAAAACAAGTTTGAACAGCAACAGCAGCTGCTGCACAAGAAAAAAAGAGTTGACAGAGCAATGCCGAAAGGTGACAGAAACACACACACGCACACAGTTATAGGGCAAAAACAGCACAGGGCAAGGTGTTCACTTTGTCCTACGACGCGCTTCTCTCTTCTTTTCAATTCAGATTTCTCCCAAAATTTATATTTTAAGTCGGGTATCAAGGAATCTTTTTTATTATTTGTGTACAAAGATATAATCATAACTCAACACAGTGGGTTCACAGCAGTTGCAGACCTGATCTTAGGTCAGAACAGGAACATTTAGTTTATATACTTCAATCAACCCAGAAAAGGAATTAGAACAAACTTAGAATCCAGAGAAACTCATCTACTCATTACCTCAGATCAACATTTAGGACCATCTACTTCATAGAATCAGACATGGAGAACCAACACTTAGCTTTATTCCTCACTGTTATCACTAAACATGGAGAACAAACATCTAGTTTTATCAGATCAGGAGTCCAGAGGAACCCCCACTAGTTTAGAAAGGTAGTCTTACTAAACACGAGGAACCAATATGTAGTTCTATTCTTTTAGTAAGCTTGTTACATTTTTCTCTTGCTTTTCTTTTCTTTTTTTATTTTATTTCTATTTCCTCTAACTCACATGAAACACTTTGAACTGCCTTGTTGTTGAAAATGTGCTGTATAAGTAAAATGACCTTATCTTACCACATGCAAACAACTAAAATCAAAGAATAGAGAGCGCCTCAAAAACATGTGTCTATTTTAATAGTTCAAACACCAAGTATTCCTTCATTTACATGTACAATGATACTGCCACAGAAGCTCAAATCTACAGACTTCCTTATCTCTGTTATTGTGTGTACAGTCAATCAGCCAAGAACAGTGAGTGAACTGCGTTGCAAACCCTGCCCAATAGTGTCAAGTAGCATTGCACCTCGGTATTTCAGCTTCCCGGGATGCATTTTATTAGAACATTTTAGAAAAAAATCTTCAAATTGGTGAATTTTTAGCTTATAATTTGGAGCCACATTCCATGGAAAAATCTGTGAATACTGAAGTGCGAATCAGCAGAGTTTAAGAAAGCTCACACGTTTCTGCTTGTGATGGTAAGATGGGGAAAAGCTTTTTCACGCTCACATATTAAAATTGACTTATAGAACTGTTTAAATGTGTCTTTTGGTTGTTATGGCAATTCAGGGTCCCCCAGATGCCGCCATGCTGCAGGGCAAAAAGACAAACACAGGTCCCCTTCCAGCTTAACGGCAGCATTGAGCCGTTCGTCTCATAGTTGGACCTGCTGTAACCAACGGATACGCCAAACCAATAACTAACTAAACTAGTTAGTTATTTTGCAGTATTTGTACATTCCAGCTCTGCTGACAAAGCTTCTAAAGTGCAAAGTGTGAAACTGATCTACTGACATACAAACTGTGTGTCTTTACTCAATGTTACACATACTGACATACTGAGATGGAGAACAGGCACAAGGGGAGGAGGGTACATATCACATGACATCATATGAGCCCCATGTTTTCATGTCTGGGTCAATAAATAGTTCTGAAAAAGATTTGGAAAAAGTAGAACCACATGTCCGAATCTTGTCCACAAAAAAGTCAAATGTAGCTACAAACAATACCAGAATAAAATCATAGGGACTGAGAAATTCCACTTAAAGTTACAGCGTGTAACTTTTATAAAAAATATATGTTTAACATATTTGTTCAAACTGTCACTATGTTGTGACAGTGCAGTAGGAGACAGATAATTAGTGAAAGAACTGAGATCTTCTGCCTTCTCTGAGTGCTAACTAGAAACAACCAATCAGAGCCAGGAGGAGGGTCTTAGTGCTACCAGTCACCCTTTGTGTGGCGCTGCTCACCACACAAAAACTGATAGTAGTATCTTCCTGGTAGCAGAAAGAATCTAGAAGTATTCTCTAAAATACTTCTTGATTTTAATGAAGTATAAAAATCACTCATTCTATTATAAAGAATATCCTGAGATATCTGTAAAAATCATAAAACCTTCTCTTTAAACTTTAAACAGCAAAAATATCAAAAGAGAGTTAAAAGTCAAAAACATTTTTGAAAACCAGAGTTCAACCAGAGTGTCCTATATATCGTTGATCAAATTTAATTAAATAACATTCAGTGATTGAAAAAGATATAGTTTCAATTAAAGGGCTTTAATTGAAAAAGGTCATTTGAAAAACTAAATGTTCCATTAGAAATTCAATTACCTCCACACGAAAAAGGAACATAATGTGATTCTTATAACGGACGGTGAAATGGAAGAAGTCGGCCAATTAGCAACTTTCCCGTTTGATTCAGGTAGATTTTATGATCTTTGTTCAGAGTATTAATTACAGAGGGAGCTCTGTGAGAGCCGCGGTCATAATGACGGCCCTGGACTAATTAACGCATCCCTCAGCAGTTTCCAGTTACACATGTAGGTCAGAGATCTGTCTTTTGTTCCATGTGACATTTTATTTGGGAAAGATTTTGTCTGTCAAACGGATTTGGGAAAACCACTTTTTGTTTGTGGTGAGTAGTTTTTGATGTTTAACCACAACCAGGTGAATCTGTGCTCCGTCTGGCTGCTTCTGCAGGCGTGACAGACATCAGTCAACCCAGCAGACGAGTCCGCAAGTTTAATTCAGCCACAGAGCACCGTGGGGAAATGGATACTCAGCACTCTGATGACAGAGCTTTGCTGTTTATGCACTCTGCAGGTATTAATTTGCTGGCAATGTTGCTTTTTTATTTTCCTCAGCATATTTATTAGAGCAATACGTGTGCCGAGGGCAAGAACACAGACATCCAGAGATGCTTTTCCAGAGGATGTCCATCTTGGGCAACGTGCACCACTGCTTCTCAGCAGCTCTGATTATTATCAGGACTTAATGTGATACAAGCAGAGAGGATAAAGGTCTACACACACTCTGCAAGTACAGAGAAATTTGTTCTCTCTCACTCGGCATGGAAGAACAGGGAAGAACAAAGTTCCATCCAGCCTTGGCATTTCAGACTTCATAGGAACTCGTGCAGAACTCCTGGGAAGTCTTTCTGGGTCTCTCCCAGCGCCGCGCACCAGGCTGTTCTCTGACACCTCTAAAGCAAAAAGTTCAGCACAAAATATGTCAAGAGCAAACGGCAACAACTCCACAACCAAGACTGGTAAAAATGCTTTTAAAGGCTTAATAGAGGAGACATGTTAGGTTGGGTATAAAAGCTACTCTACTTTCTTGACTTGCGCATCCTGAACGCAACCCTCTAAAAGTGCCACTATGAAGGTTTAGCTGTAGTTGCGTTGAGCGTGATTTTAATGTAAGCCATTTTGACTTTGAATAGAGTATTAAAATAAATTATTTCTCTCAGTATTCTGACATTTAGCAAAGAGAAATAATTTGGGTAATTGAGTCTCTGATAATGTCAGACAAAGTGACAAAAGTTAATGTGTATTTTCATAGCGTGCATGCAAACATTTGTTTTCTAACTATTTCTGACTATTTTCTTGTCACTACAACAAAGACAAAAAATACTGAAATGCTTACTTTGCACATTTATTTAAGTCTGTCACTAATATTTGTATTTGTGTTTTCAGCTTGGGTACTTTAATAGAGAGCAGGGTAATGATGAACAGAAACTGAATGAGGAAATCCTAGAGTCAGTCTTTGACTTGGCTCCTGTGTGTTTTATCAGAGGCAAAACTGTTGGTACCAGTCTGAGAAAAGTTGAACATCTTTGAAAACCATCAGACTTATAAAACTGCTAGTATTATTCTAAACATGATATATTAATGCATTATAGACAATTATCAAAACTGTGTGTTTCTCCTAAAACTATTCAGGAAAAAAAAGGAAGAAAAAAGAATCTGGTGAGGAAGGCCAACAATAACACACACGCAAACACACACACACACACACACACGCACACACCCACGCACACACACAGGCGCACACACACACACACACACACACACACACACACACACACACACACACACACACACACACACACACAAAAACAGCAAAGAGTTCTGGTGTTGGTTGTGTTTTATATCCCTCAAAAATGTCCTGTTTTCTCCACACTGCTCCAGTAAGGAGTATAGTTGCATAATAAAAGCTTTTTCTCCAAAGAAAACATCCAGGCAGCGATGGAGCTCCAAATAAAACCTTGTGGGAGATTCAGTTCTGGTCTGATGAAACCTGACCTGTGGGAGTGTGGAATCTGTTTTATGTGTTTCTACACTAGAAGTTAGGCTTAAATGAAGTTTAGACCCTGGTTGAGACCAGATCATTAGTCATATTCTGATAAAACTGAATAAAAACTCAAATAAAGGAGTCATTTTACCAGGACTGTACAGATTTACTTCCTGACAAAACTGAATATTTCAGCCTTGATGATTTCTTTATGCTTAATATTTATTTTCAACTGTTTTACTAAAACACTTTAGCTATTGTATATCTATCTAAATGTTACACTCAGAAATCCATAATATATCATTCCCCCATTGTTATATAGTAATATATAGTATTTAATGCCATGGTGAGTATATTTAATAATTGTATCATTTGTAGAGGTTAATTAGAAAATATCACTGGTTACCAGGACAAGTAACGCCATTTAATATGTAACAGTAGTGTAACTATCTTTATAAGCGGAATGTAACTAATTATATCTAGTTGCTTTTTATACAGTGAGTCCCTGTTCTGTTTTACGCTCCACACTGTTTTATTTACTGTATTTTCTTTGTTTCCTTGTAATCTGGATTCAAATCTGTTTATTTTCCACCATGAAGGTAAAACAGTTGTCATGTATATGCATATAAATACTTCTGGCCAATTTCTAAGCACAAATACTTTATAGAGTTTTCAGTAGAATAGTCTTGTTATTATTTGTCATGTTTGATATTTTTGCAGTTATGAGAAACAAACATTTTCATAAAAGAAGTATATTTGTCTTCCCCAACTCTTCTCAGAAAACAAAAATCCATTAATAAAAAAAAATCAATTAATCATGATTTAATTATAGACTCGTGCAAATAATTGCAATTAAATATTTTAATTGACTGATAGCTCTAAAATAAACATTCAAAATTTAAATACTAAAAAAACTCAAATTGTAATCATGAATATTTGCACAAGAACTTATAACTTTATAATGTTTTTCTCTATAACACCAATCAGCTCTTCATTTATACATGTTAAATATAACACTATGAACACCTCTGATGTGTAACGTTAGACTGATTAAAGTCTGTAGTTGATTTGTTTTCTGCTGGAAACTAAAGGAATAAACTTGAAAGCCGAAAGATGCCAGCAGCAGATCCTGTCCAGCAGGGGGCAGTATTACCCAGGCAGCAAGAACAGGCAGACGCTTTTACTCCAAGGTACTCAGAAAAATAAAGCAGCGACATAAAAACACATTCTTTATGCTTGTAACCCCACTAGAGGAGCCATGTTATCTACTATTTCTTTTCGATATGACAATGAACACGTCATATTTCCCAGATTCAAATTTCTGCAGCCAACTGTTCACTTTCCAAACTTCCCAGCCACTGAAGATGTCCACCTGCTGCTAGAATGTCAAAGTTATCAAGGTTTAAGCAAAAACATCCGATTCTCACAGCAGATGAACAATGTTGCACGTTTGGTGGCACATCCTCTAACATGAAATCCTGCTGTTTGACACAATCACACTGTTTTACACCACAAACCGCATGAATCCTCCGCCCTTAGACAGGATGAGTGGATTGTTGTCGCTGCATAATGTCTCTTCACCTCAGTAAGTGTTTTGAAGGTGTCGTTTCACAAAGGAGTAGTGAAGAAGATAATCAGCTGCAGATGGAGGAGACGATGCAGGCAGAGAGCATCTATCTATCTATCTATCTATCTATCTATCTATCTATCTATCTATCTATCTATCTATCTATCTATCTATCTATCTATCTTTTTTGGTCGTCTGTTTATTTAAGTCTTTTATACAAAAATCATATATGTATGTAATTGCCATAGAAAAAGTATTTTTTATGCAAAAGATTAATAAACAAATTTAAAATATAATTTCAAATGGAATAGAATATTTGAAATATAATTTCAAATATTACACACACACACATATATATATATATATATATATATATATATATATATATATATATATATATATATATATATATATATATATATATATATATATATGTGTGTGTGTGTGTGGGGGTGTGTGTGTGTGTGGGGGTGTGGGTGTGTGTGTGTGTGTGTGTGTATATATATATATATATATATATATATATATATATATATATATATATATATATACATACACACATATATACATACACACATACGGGGTGTTTGTGTATAATAAGTGTGACTGTGTGAGTGAAGGGTCGGGGCAGCAGCTGGTCGAGGGCTTTTTTCTGCGCGCCCGCCTTGGGGAGCCCCCTCTCCAGCTGTGATTGATGCGCTCCTGTTGCTGACCATGCAGGGGCCAGAGCACGGGGCCCTGCTGAGGGCCCTGCTGAGGGTCCCGCCAAGGGCCCTGCTGAGGCCGATGTTTATTTGTGGTCAGGATGCTCTCCTCTGTCACAGGGCTGCAGTCGTCAAACATCTTCATCGGCACAAACATCGCTGCCGTCTGACGACTCTCTGCCCTCGCTGTCCACTGCAGAGCTCCTCATATCGTCCACCGTTCAGTTTAAACATGAAACATACCTGAGTCCGTCTCTCCTCACAGTGAAGCCTGGTTTTTAGAGTCCTGGTGAGTTTTGCTTTGACGCAGCCAAATATAGCAGCAGACAGACGAGTCTAAACAGTCAGGACTGATGGTCCTGTCTCTTTAATCGCAGTGGACACCGGGTTCACAGATGAAGAAAGGTTTTTCTGTGTGACATTCTGGAGCATTTCAAGGAAATGATCGGTCAAAGTGCAATCAGCAGGCAGAGCCAGGTTTTCTCCCCCCGCCCACCTTTTCCCCTCCCCTGGAGGCCCTGGAGGTAAAACTACACCTCACTGGGGTGTAAAACAAGCCCAGATTTTGTTTTCCTTTCAGTCGTGCTCCTTATTATTCCTCCAAAAAGCCGTAGCTCAAATATTGTAATCATACACTTGATTCCTTGAGGCTCATAGCGGGAAATAATTTAATTGTTGCTCCAAACAATGAGCAAACAGACGTTTTTAGTTATTAACAGCCACCGCACGGCTTGTCATGAAAAACACAAACAACTGCAGAAATCTTCCAGCTCTTTCTCCGTAAAACAACAAATCTGGCTTTATTAAAATGTGTGCTGCTAGGACACGACACATCCGGCTCTCTGATTTACAGCTACATGTGCTGCTTCTTTGTGACTTCACCAGACCGCGATCCGTGTAGAACAGGATCTCACTTTTGGTATAATTATGAAACACAATGCAGCCGTCACAAACTCTTCTTTCAGCTCAGAGCTGGAGAGTCACAGTAGCTGCATTTCTACTACAAATATGCTCAAATCTTTGCTGATATTCCATTGATGTTGGAAAAAAAAACACAATTTCACAATGGCAGTGTTTCCATTAAATAAGAAATGAAATTAAAATCACACGTGAATAACTGTGTTTCCATGATAAGTTATTAAAAAACATCACAATAAGACGCCACGCAAAGATCTTCTGACTACTTCCTCTCCTTCTAAACAGGTTGGTCTCTAGCCTTGATTTAAAGGAACTCAGTGTTTCGACTGTTTTGCCATTTTCTGGAAGTTTGTTCCAGATTTCACAAATAAAATTTTACGCTCGCTTGAGGTAGTTTGTAGCTTTTCCGAATAAGTTTGTAGCTTTTTGTTGAATAAGTTCTGACGAAGCACAGTGGGTCCAAACATCTAGTCTCATAGTTTGAAACTGCTATGTCTTGGTCGTTACAGCCAGGAGTGGCATCAACATCGGATGAAATCAGGCTTTATGTTTTCTGGTTGATTCGCTCCAAACCAGTACATGGAAACAAACATGATTTACATTCTCTTTTTCTTTTGTTCTTTTAAAGTTTTCTCAAAATTCGCCCGACAACTGGAGACATAATGTCTTTCTGAGCCGTTCCTGTTTCAAGGATAACATGAATGTTAGAAACTTCAGTGTAACTTTAGTGAACCTACTGCTACCAAAAATCCAGCAGGTCGTCCAAATTTCTCGTCTCCAGCAGAACATTGTGACACTTCAGGTTGACTGCATGAAGCGTACGAGCTCCACATACAGAGTTTACAGGATTATGTAATCATCACTTTTTCTCTCCTCTTCATGTCTCACAGATCAGAAATGTCAAATATTTAATCTACTGCTAAATACTGCAGATGGATATCGATGAGCGGCTTTGATCCTCATTGTTACCATCTAAATAGACTCAGTTCTTCACAAGTGAGAGGTCAGTGTGATGACTAAATAAATGCAAAGTGATCTGAGCAGTTTTATCGATTACAATCCCTCCAACCCCTCTGGTTCTCCTGAGTGTGACGGCGCCGCTCAGCCCAAAAGTGTCCAAAACGTCTGAGGATTACACAGAATAATAAAAGCAACACCTAGCACTTTAAACAGGATGCGCCTATCTGAGGCAAGAGGGGGAGATTGATCTCCCATAATGCTTTGTCTTGATGAGACAATGAAAAATGGTCCAAGCCGGCGACATGTCAATATGAGGGCTGGTGCTGCAGCAACGGTCCTGGGTTCTTATTTAATCCGGTTTCCTTTAAGATGATAGCTCTTGTTACATTTTCACCGGCTGTCTGTCAGCTTGACATCGCAATATTACCCCTTCTCCTCACTTTCCTGCTCGGTTTCATTTATTTTAAAACACCATTTCACACACGGCTGACTTTAACAAGGCATTATACAGCTCTGAGGGAAGGCCTGGGAGATAGAATTGTGACAGATACAACATTTTTCACAGCGGAAATCCGGAATATTGTAAACAGAAGGGTTTATGAACGGGGCAGAGTTTGAAGAGCCAAGCCGCTCGCGTGTGCAGAGATGACATTCAGCCCCCTACCCCCACCCCCCCGTCCTCACGGAAAATTATGTTTGCTGTCAAAACTCTATTAATTTAGGGCGTGTGAGTTATGGTGGCAGCAATTATTTAGGCTTTATTTATTTGAACGTTATGATTAAGAGATTAATGATCGCTGGGCATTATGCCTCATTTACAACATGTTCCTAGAAAGACTTGTTTATTCTAGTGGGCAGGAACATAGACAATGTCATGTTTAGGTCATTTTGGTTGTGTTTTCTTTATAAATGTAATGTAAATATTTTATCAATATTTTGCTGATGTAAAAAAAAAATCAACAACACACGTACGTATGCAGCGCTTTGGAGAAATTGTAGTCACTGATTTGGATTCAACACGTTGGAATGACATGCAACTTTTTATGAAGTGTGTGATGCTGTGAGAGCTCTGGTGGAGCCAGCTGGCTGCACATTGTCCAAAAAAGAAACCCAACAAAACATCATCCTCCAACTTCCTGTCATCGTCTTCTTTGTCGTTTCCACCAGCAGCAACATTTGGCTGTTAATCATTTGACTCGTATGAGGTGAAAAAAGTGTTTCCATTGCATTTTGAAGTTTTTTGATACAACCTGGATAACCACCTCATCCTAGAGCAAAAACGTTTTTTTCAAAATTGGTGTTTCCATTAAGCAAATGTATATCCGTAATTCCAATTCGCACAATTTTACAGTTAATGGAAACACAGCTAATGTTCCGCTAATGTAAAAAAAAAACAAACAAAAAAAAAAAAAACAATTTTGCAAATGCGGTGTTTCCATCAAATAAGAAATGCAACTAAAAATCACACATGAATAAGTTTGTTCACTAAAAAACATGCAGCGCCACGAGCATCAGTCCACTTCCTGTAGTACTCTTCTTCGTGATTTATGCCAGTGGCAACATCCTGTTGCTGATTATGTGATGTGAAAAAAGTGTTTTGCGAAATTCACCAATTTCTATACGGCCAAAATAAACAACGCCTAGCGGCTAGCACTAAAACATTTGTATCAAAAACTTTTTTGTTTGTTTCAAAATCGGCATTTCCATAAAGCAAATTTATTTTCGAAATGCCACACTGTGGCCATCGGTCACTGGAAGTGCAGTTATTGTCCTAAATCTGGGCTTCAGCTGAGGGTCCGAAGCATTAATGGATGTGTGGCATTGGAGCGGTTGACCCTGCTGACTGCGTCACTTCCCCCACAGACCTATCAGGACGCGACCCGACCTCAGAGGATTCCCCAGCAGAAACAGCTGCAGCTCCATCGGAGGCTCGTTTTTATGCAACCCATGTTGCCGTTTTACTGCGAGTGCAGTGACAGCGAGGGCTCACCGCGCCCTCCGCCATGCAGCTGCGGGTGAAACACGCCACGGCTGACATATCAGTGATGTTTATTAAGAGACGAGTCTATCAGGTCTCATAAGCCGGTTCTCGCAGGCGGAGGATCTTTTGTTTCTTCCGGAGGGTGTCATCAATCTTGCGCGGCTCCGCTCTCCTGAGCGCCTGATGGGAGATCACGGATTCCTCCCTCCCGTTGCAGCGGCTCCAGCGGCGGAGGTTAACAGACAGCCAGCGAGCAAACACACACTGAGGACTCCGCCAAGCTCTGCACTTTCTCTATTCAGAGAGAAAAACACTCTGCTGAAGACATAACCCAGTCTATGTCTAGCCGTCCCGGTGAGAGCAGCCTACAGACCCAGACAATAAATTAGTAAATTGTTGAAAAGTCAATTTTTTTAAGGAACTTTATCACTAAGTGAAACTCAACATAGATTAATAACAGGCAGATTGATGTTTTGAAAACCTTTATTAAATATAATGATTTCCCGCGTACAGCTAATAAAAACATTTAATATTAGACGTCAGACCATTACAAAAAACATTTTAAAACAGAAATGTGCGCATGTTAATAACCTGCTTAAAGGTTGTTTCAGAAAGTCTCTTTTAAAAACATGTTTACATTTTTTGAGCATTGACCCAATTTTTTTAATTAATTAATTTTTTAATGAAAGCATTCCTGATGAAACAACCTGAATCAGATCCTGCATGCTCCTGTTTTTACATATTGCTCAAACTTCACTGGAGGAATCCTGATCCAAAGTAACAACAGAAAACTTATCTGGAAGACAACTTTCAAAAATAAAACAAAATTTCATACATTAAAACCATCCCTATTTCCAGTTATGTTTTATTTGTTTTTATTTCAGCGAGTTGCTTTTAAATTTACGACATTCAGCCATTTAGCAGGCGGATTTTGTTTCAGGAATCTTTTCCTGTAGAGAAGTTGTATTTTTGAGCAGACAAACATCCATAAGTCATCTGGATCGCTCACAATCTGTAATTTATGTCCTCTGAATGTCGCTTTTGACGTTTATTTTTCCTGCGTAGATTGGTGATTTATGCATGAAACTTACTGTGTAACTTTGTCAGAAACATTTTATCACCCTGAGTGCATTTTGATTTTCCCTCTTGAGAAGAACATGTTGTTCCAGTCAAAATGTTTTAACCATCTGGATTTACCTTTGAATATTCTCCCCTACATTCTGGTTTTCAACTAAAAAAAAAAAAAAAAAAAAACATATATATATATATTTAAAAAAATTTTCTGCCTTTCATCAGGCTGTCCATGATGACGACAGTTTACAAACCTTGTGTAAAATGTTGAGTTTTGTAGAAGTGGACGGATCAAGCCAAAATATCAATAATATCGATTCCAAGTATTGATTTTATCAGTTCTGGATCAATACTAGCGTAGTAACATTGATACTTTAGTCTCAGTTTCTCTCTTGAAATTGACTTTATTTTTGCTTCACAGTTTCTCAATTCCACCTAAAATAAGATTTCGTTTTGATTTTCTCTCAAATGATAATTTTTTTGTACTTTATTTGTTTAAGAAAATAAAGTATGAGAAACTATGTAAAGTGCAAACAAATTTATATCTGTTTTTCTGTTGTTTCAGTTTATCATGTTCATTTGTTATGAAGGTATTTCGTAGATTTGAATTTTTGCCAAATTCTATCCTGGGATTTAACAAAATAATTCAACAGAGAAACCGCAAAAACACTATGAAGGTCAGAAGTTTGATGTTATATCAAATATAAATAAAAAGTATCAGCATCAGAATTGGCTTCAGAATTGGTATCAGAATTGACGACACTGGCTATGTATTTACTTAGATACCAAAATATAAAGTATCACATGGTTCTATTGGTTTCACACCGAGATACAACATGATCTAATTGATTTTATTTTAAATATTACTGCTAGAATAACATTGATTATGAAAGCCTGAAAGGGGGCAGTTGGAGAACGGCAGCTGGAGCCGGATGTGGACAGAAGGACTGGTGCTTCGTCTGCAGTGGGGCATTTTTACATTTCAAGCTCCAAAGGTTACAGCGTCAGAGTGTGATTAATATGATTTAATGTTTTAACTGATTGACAGCACTAAAATAAACTGAACTGAATGTATCTGTTATGTAAGGAAAGTTTTCAGCCATCAAGCTAGCAGTGTGCAGTAATAAGTGGGGGAGGGGCAATGCTGCAGTACACTGCACTGGTCATGTCAGCTCCTTCTCTGTGAGAATATTAGCTTAATGCTTCCATGCTATGATTTTTCTTTTCTCTCTCCTCTTTAACATTTTCTGTTTTACAAAGCAGTGTAGAATATTTCACACTGAAAAGTTTTAGTAAAACTGGCTTTTCTAGCTTGATGTAACATGTCATGTGTTGGTACTCTGAGGTTGTTTATACTGTAGTTTAACACCTAGTTAGAAAACTAAATCTTTAATTTTATTTTAGAAGTTATACTTTTTGAAGCTGGCTGTACAGTGGGCAGACTGTAAAAGAGTGCAGGTAAGATAAAACTCTTTATAATGAAGGTAAATATCTGTGTAGTGGTTTTTATGGCGCGGTCTTCCTGGGAGTAATATGAAATTGATATACTTGGGACGTGGAGACTTGGATAGTAAGTGCCCTCTCTGCCAGCTCAAACCAAATGAAAGTAGATAACAGCATCGACTCGCAGCCTTTTTCAGTGTCATAACTTGTATGTAAATCTTTGCAGCCTGGATTGTGGACCTTCATTAAGTGCGCTTTAGGAGATTTATGAAGTGATCTGTGCAGAAGTCGTCCGTAGATGCTTTCTGCTTTAGACCCAGACATGATGTATATACTGCACTTGGCTTTGGCTGGACTGCTGAATCTGAAATTGGTCAAGTCCGGAGAGGACGGCTTATTCCCAGAGCTGTAGTTAAAGTGCTGCTGATTATTCCGTGACTCTCTTGACCTTTGACAACATGCTACAGCTCTTTAAGAACATGTAGCTAAACCGCCTGCAACACAGCTACGAACCACATGACGGGAGTAAGCATCTGCTGCTTCAAGTTTTACGTCAACTGAAATTATGAGCAAAACTGAACACTTCTCACCCTGAATCCTCATCCTCATTTGCATCCTAACGATAATGACCTGACCTGATCTTTGGAAACCACTGACTTTGTTAGAATGATGACTGCAGAAATAAACAGAGGAGATACTAGCCTCGTACAAACGCCAAGCTCTTCAGAAAGCGACCTACACCGCCATGACAAGATATCACGTTATTAAAACATCACAATATTTCTCGCTGAGGTAAATGCTATCTTGTGAGGGCTTGTCAGTTGTCACTTTGGTTTTGCCCAAAGATGTTAGACTAGAAGATGCCCCAAACTACCCTTAAATCACTTGTTTGGCAGAATTTTGGGTTTCCAGTTGGAACTATAAATGCAACCGAGTGACAGAGAAGACACAAAAAAAGTTGTTTAGGTGCAAAGAGAGGCAGATTGCAATGCTATAGCAACCAATGGATGGATGTCTAAGGGTATGTTAAGCTACACAACAATCACAGCCCATTCTATCAACAGCAACTTGGAAATATTGCACAGCAAACTATGCATTGTGAAAGAACTGTTCTATGGTCTGAAGAGATGAAAATAAATTAGACAATGAAAAATCAATTTGTTGAATTTGTGACGAAATCTATAAAGGCCTTTTTGAAGCATAAAATGCTCTTTGAAGTTTTCTTCAAAGTAATATTAAAATCTTGTCTCGTCTCATGAGTATTAGGCATTGTTACACCCTAGAACCTAACTCCTGTAAAGATTATCAGAAAACAGAAGGTTGGTAACCTAAAATCATTTTTATTTAATTGATTTCTCTGTTAAAAAAAAAAAAAAAAGTATCACAGGGTGCCGGGTGATTGGCTGCTCAAACAGACAAACTGCAAACCAAACTTGCCATTTTACCTATTTTAATCTACTGATGAGGAAAGAAGACAGAGACAGAGAGCAACCATCGACTGTGAGAACTAGCAGCCTTAGAGTTTAGCAGCAAACGCTTTTCACAAGAAGATTAATGTTCATGTACTTTATAAGTAGATAAAATTAGTGAGATGCAATCAAATGTTACATAATGGATAAGATACTCTTCTTTTAGTAGCCATGGGGAAAACGCCCCACCATGATGTAGCCTAGCATGGATAAAAACAACAGATAAGAATCTAGACTTTTGTGTGGTTTAAAGTTTGCTCCAGTATAAGGGGAAACTCTATTTTTGGCATAAATCATATGTTGTGAATTCAGGCAAAGTTGGCGATTTGTTTAAACCATCAAACATGGGGAAGGTTAGAGTCGGTTTTTAAGCTAGCTACTTCCGACTTTTGTAAATAAAGCCGTCTATGAGCTCCAACCAGGTTTGTTCACAGTGCAGGCAATATCTGGAAATCTTCACTGAGTCAAACTGCCGTGCTACATACTTCAGCGATTGGGTAAAGTTTAAAACCTCAACACAGGCTACGCCTCCAGGAAGCCATCATTTCTCTGGACTCTCAGCCCCACTGGATGAAGCAAAGCATAGAACATGGCGCTGGTTTTACCAGGCTACTTCCACAGAAAAATTATCTCCACTTGAACAAGTAGGAGCCATGGCCATACTGGCAAAAACACCTCCCAACATCTGTCATGGTGTTTCAACGTGATTAGATGACGTAGTTGGGAAATAAGCCTAAATGAATCAGCTGCCCACCTGAATGTGTTCACTCCCATGCAGACTAGAAACAGAGGGATGGAGGGAACGTATGAATCAGTCGTTCCTGTTAAAGATCCTGATGCCTAGAGCAACAAAGAGCTGTTCTGAATGAGGTCCAGAGTATTGTGTGTGTTCAGGTGTTCATTCTCTACTGAAAAGAGCTCCTCTGTTTCAAGTGAAGAATAAAAGGAAAGCCTGACCAAAGAGATGATTGTTTGGAACAAAGAGCAGCTTGGGAAGGTTGTTGTCGGTTTACGTGACTGATGTGGACTCCTTCACTCACAGGGATTCTTCTCCAAGAGGGTTTTTTTTTCTTGAAAGTTGAATCATTTTATGATTTTATTTCATGTTTATTACTCTACTATGTTGTTTTTCCTTTCATGTTCTACGCAGAACATTCATGGGGTGTGGAGTTATTCACTGCCAGGTGGCGCATTGTGTTAATAGAAAGATAAAAATCAGCGAGGAAATGGCCCTCCCGGCGCTGACCCTTCCACCACCCCGACTCTATCTGTCAAGTTGTCCTCCCTCTGACTTTTCACCCTCTGATCCCCATCTCCTGCTTAGGAGTAAGAGAAAACAGACCAGCATTCCCAGAACGCACTGCAGGCCACAGTCAGGCAAGCACATCTACATTTAGATTTTTTCCTGTTTTCTTTCTTGTTAGAACATATTCCATCATTTTTTATGTTTATTTAGTTATTTTGGCTAATATGAGGTTAATATTTTTATAGCATTCTATGGTTAAAACGATAGAAATGTGACACCTCCTGAGGCTTCATTAAGATCATAGCTCATCACTGACTGTCATGACAACAAGTGAGGCTGCAAAATGTTGGAACTGCCATCTGTCCCTTCATGTTACAAGCTTGATTGACATGTAAAATTTGATTGATGTGATTTTGCTCTGCCTTTGCAAAATTCCACGTGGCCGAAACCACTCGGATCTCGGATCTGGGAATGTTGTTATTTAAGAATTGAACACGTTCTGGTTGCAATTTGCACTCAAAAAAAATGAACTTAGGGGGTTATTAGATTAATAAAAGAATATCATGTACTTTTAA
>NW_015114009.1:165337-175062 GCF_001443285.1 Poecilia latipinna | reverse complement strand
GGTGAAGAAAAAGAGGCAGCAACACTTCCAAACTCAAATGTAGAACAAAACTTAAATCAGCACAGGATTTAATACAGGAGCTGTCTTTGAGGGAGACACACCTTAGCATTCAATGCAATATGAATAGCTTGAATGAATCTGAAAAACTGTCACATGGCTCGGACTTCTGCATAGCAACACATACCGTTCTCTGTCCTGGATCAAGTGGATCCTTGCCATCGGTTGCTGAAATTAAGAAAGAAGAAATTTAACACCAGTTTAAGACATTCTGCATCTACCCAATCAGGTCTTCTCCAAATGGATTTTTCTGGGTCTTATCACTAGGTTACAAATGTTAGATTTGTGATTAGACATAAAGCTGCAACATTAAATTATTCTGGCAATTCTTTCAAATATGACTTTTTCTATTGAATGCAAAAGGTTGGCAACAACTATAAATGTAATGAAATGCAATTTACGGTAATCAATTTACCAGAAACAATAATGCTAAATAACTGACAAGGAGGGAACATATTTTGGGATAACAAAATCTTCCTCTGGCATAATTCACCTGTCAAAGTTGGGGCAGATTCTTCAGCGCCCTCAACAGCCTCCTGGCTTGGGCTGGCCTTCTTCTGGGACAAAAATAAAAACGCAAGTTTAAAAGAGATTAAATGAATTTTTCCTGAACAGATTCACCCTCTCTCTTCCCTCCCCCCCACCCTCCCCAAGACCCGCATCCCAGCAGAGTCAACCTTTATGCTGAAGTCACCCAGCCTCGTGTTTTTAATCCACAGGGGACATGGAAACATTAATAACCTCTCAGTGACGCAAAACGGGAGACTGAAATATATTGGATATTTCACAATTTCTGCTGCAGGTGGTTTGCAAGGTTGAAACTTTGCTTTTTTTGAAATTTTGCAACCTAGTGATTTTTGAGTTGTGCCATTTTAAATTCTCATCCTTTTTAATGTTTTAACTTTTATTTTTTTCTTTTTATTGTTTTCTGCAAGACCCTACCTGACAAGTTGGACATAAGACATGCATGCTTGTAATTATCTTTGTAGATTGGCTAGCTTACATTAGCCTTTCTAGCGAAACCCAATTGAAATATTTTTTACACATCGGTATGTTAAACAGCATTTAAAATACATCTGAATGGTACCTATCTAAACTTGAAGTGCATTGAAAAAACTATAATCTTACAATTTTCAAAATCTCTGGTCCTCGTTCCTGACCCCGCTCCTTTCTGTTGAAAATGAGCATCTTAAAATATCTTAAATCTTAAAATACCGGGGAACTGTTACGATTTTTACTTATAAAAATGGAAAGCTTATCAAGATGAATTTATTCAACTTGTAGTTGTTTTGAATAAAAAGCTATTTGCTGGGCTTATCATGGAACACTCATCTTTTGAGTTCTTCTCATGTGCAACAAGGGGCAGCTGTTAAGTGTGGAGGGGGTTGGAGTTCGAATCCCAGGCAGACTGGGGCTGACCACCAGACCACCCGAGCCAAAAACAAATGTTGGGCTGACCGGACTGCTGGAACCACAACTTTTGAAATCTGGAAGCAAATCTCGATTTTGCACGCTGGCTCAAGTAAAGGATGACAAGAAAGGAATTGCAATAAATAGGTTCTTCAACAAAAACAAGAACAGAAAGTTTGAAAACAAATCACAACACACAAAAAAGGAGATTTACAACAAAATAACTATTTACAAAAATAATAAATAATGCCACAATCTATCAGAAAAAAACAAAAACAAAAGCTTCTCTGAAGGAAAATGTGTCATGGTTGCAAATCTCCAAGAATCAAAATGTGAAGATCCAAATGATCACATTTAAAAAACACAACTTTCAGCTTTATAGACATGAAACCCTTCCAGTGTTTCATTCTAGCGTTAGACCAAATCAATTGAATAGTGAACCTGAACGTGGGACATGTGTGGAGAAAATAAAACAAAAATAATAAAATGAACCATTTACAAAAAAGCTCTTTGCAAACTTCCGACACGTTTTCATCATTGCAGTGAGATCTCCTGCTTTTCCTTGGGCCCAATTTTGTTTTACAGCTTGTTTTTAAAAAAAAAAAAAAAAAAAAAAACCACTCCTAAACAGAAACATATGATTCGAAAGCTTTCTGGACTTAGCTTTGAATTAAAAAGAAAGAAAATCTTACAAAATAAAGTCAGACCAATTTTGGCCTCTTAAAAGTTCTCCAATGGCCTTTGAGCTTGTTGATCTGCCTCTTGGCCGTGGCGGTGTACTTGGAGATGACGCCGTGCTGGTTCAGACCTGACGTGCACGGTCCTTCTCCGTCTTCTGCTTGTCCAGGAACGCATCCGTCGCTGCCCACAGCTTTTCTCCTGCGCTGTGCGAGTGACGTTCCAATCCCAGCTACGCGGCTTCGACACAAGTTGAAGGACATGTCGTTATCCAAGCTCCCCGCAGAAGTGATGTTAGCCAGCTAGCCGAGCTAATGTTTCCTTATTCGAGAAAAAGGAAAGGTGGAGAAAAGCCTTTCCCATGTCCATGGCCTCACTGTGGCCTCATGGCGTCGTCCGTGGATAAGGAAGAGATTAAAACCTTTTAAAAAACATGTCGCCACACGGACAGACAGACAGCAATGTGCACACTGGGGACTCAACTGGAATAACAACTAGTCAGTGATTCCAGTTGAGTCTTGAAGCCTGAAAATTAAATCTTTTTGTACATTTATGAGAAAGAGAGAGAGAGAGAGAGAGAGAGAGAGAGAGAAGGAGAAAGACTCCAGGAGACGCACGAAAAGTTAGTGCACCCATCCACGGAGAGCTAACAGGTAGCTGCAGACCAGCAACTGCTTTGCCAAATACTGTCTGATGCTCGCCAACTGCAACTTTTTTTACGTACTCCTCCGCCTTTTCTGCTTTCTGGGGGAAGGCCGCAGTAACTCCGGAGGTCTCGGTGGGACTGAAAGAAAGATAAAAATCGTTCATGCCACAATGGTCGCAGAAAGTAGAAAATATAACGGAAACAAACGCAAGTCTTACTTTAAACTCCTCCCCATTCAACAAAAAGATAAGGAAACAAACTTTAAGATTGTAAATGCAATTTACCCCTTGAAAGAGCTACTGAGAAATTGATTTAATATTGATGACTAAATGCTGATCCAGTGAAAGTGATGTAGAAACAATAGAGCAGATCCCCTACGAATGCAGTCACACCAAAACATGTTGTAATGGCTTATGAAGGTGCATCAAATCAAAAACTGCACTTGCGTAATGTATTTCTAGAGATACGGTAGACTTTGGAGAGTAAATGAAAAACAAAACAATAGAACTCTGTTGTAACCTAATATTTTGTTTGGCAACATTCTTTATTCATAAACAAAGAATGATGTCCAGTTTTTCTTTTTTANAACTTCGTCTTTTCTCTGCAAAAGAAGCAAACATGGATATAAATGAAGAAGGATGAAAAAAATGCAACGGACGAGTGGGGTGGCAAAGTTTAAATACGACAAACATTTTGTTTCATGAAAGCCTAAGAAACTGAATAGACTTTTTAATCCAGCATCAATGACGACTGTCTAAAGATGTGATAGCAAGTGTTTGAGCCTATTAAGAATTAGATACATTTATTTATTGCTAAATTAATTTCCACAGATTTAAAGCCATCTAGCTCTATTGATGTATATTTATTTATGTATGTATTTATTTGTTTGTTTGGCTTAGACCCTCCTCCTCGTCAGTCAGCCTCCTGCTGTGATTAACAGGCAAGAAGCAGCTGTTGGTGCTGATCTGATTGGTGAAGGAGTGAAATGGTTTTTGTACCGCAAATTAACATTTTAGTTGAAGTCAACTCGGAGATGAGGTTTTTTTTTGTTATTTTTGTAAATAAAGAAACTTCTTGGAAACAGGAAAGAGTCTCCGCGAGTGCTTTTATTGTTTTTGAGCGAGTCGAAAACCTCCTCCTGAGGGACGACTCTGGCATTTTTGTTTTCTGGAGCTTTTGGGATGCGAGAGTGGCCATAACAGCAAGCGTGAAGAAATTTGAAACAAGATATTTGATTGTCTTGATATTAAGACGGAACACAATACAATTGTGTTGTGTTCATTCCTAACATTTCTGTATGTTCTGTGTAATCTGCTTAATCTGTATAGTGCACATAGCTCCCACATTTTTATTTATATTATTTATGTTATTTTTATACTGAACATTTTATTTTTATAACAACCTTTGTACATCTGTAAGTACATATTTATGCCCTGTATAGCACTTCTGGATAGATGCAAACTACATTACGTTGCTTGTACTTGTGATGATGCAATGACAGTAAAGTTGAATTCTATTCTATTCTAACACAACCCTCTGTAAATGTCCACATCGGTGAAATGAAACATAAATAAAACACAACCAAGGGCCACAGATGGAACTGGAACCTGATGACAGCTTGCTACAGAACACCGGATTCAAATCAAATGTGTCTCCAATAGTTTGTTATTCAGCATGTGTTAAAAAGACATTCATTAGATTCAAGTTTGGTGGAGCAAGGAGACGTGTGAAATGTGGCAGATCACAGCATTTGCAGCATACTTTAAAAATGTTCAGCGGTGAAGAAAAAACAGGCAGCAACACTTCCAAACTCAAATTTAGAACAACATTTCAATCAGCAAAGGGCTTAATACAGGGGCTGTGTCTTTGAGGTAGTCCCACCTTAGCATTAAACACAATACGAATAGATGGAATGAAGCCAAAAATCTGACACATGGCTTGGAGTTCTACGTTACCATTCTCTTTGCTGGCTCCCGTGGCATTTTGGTGACTGAAATTAAGAAAGAATAAATATTAACGCCACCTAAAGCCATCCTGCATCTAACCAATTAGGTATTCTGTAAAATGGATTTTTTTGGGTCTTATCACTACGTTGCAAATGTTAGATTTGGGATTAGAAATAAATCCTTGAGTTGTGACATTACATAATTCTGGCAATTCTTTAAAATCTCGCTTTTTTAATTGAATGCTAAAGGTTGGCCACAACTATAAATGTAATTAAATGAAATTTACATTCATTAATTTACCAGAAACAAAGGAAAATATTTTGAGATAAAAACATCTTTGGCAAAATTTACCTGCAGCGCGTGGGCCAGGCTCTTCAGTCACCTCGACCTCCTGGCTTGTGCTGGCATTCTTTTGGGAGACAAAAACAAAGAAGCAGTGACTATTAGTCAGTGTAAAAGACACGAAATACATTTTTCCTGAACAGAGCTATCCCAGGAGAGTCAACCTTTATGCTGAAGTCACTCAGTCTCATGTTTTTAATCAGCAGAGCACAATGAAAAATTATTGACTTGTCAGTCACACAAACATATATTGGATATTTCACAATTTCTACTCCGGTGGGTTTGCAAAGATCAAACTTTTTTTTTCTTTTTTTTTTAATTTTTCAATCTTGTGATTTTTTTTTAGTTGTGCCACTTTAAATCCTTATCCTTGCTAATATTTTAAATTTTAATTCTAATCGGTCTTTTATGTTGACACTGGGCAGCATGACCACTTACTTCTTTGAAGATGCCTTGGGATCAAGGGTAGTGTAGGGTAGAACTCTGCACCAGCGAGAGCTCATCACTATTTGTGAACATCTCAAACCGGCTCCGTGAAACACCATTTACCTCCTTCCCCATGTCGGACGCTGGTTACCGACTCGATTAGTTGTTAATAACTATGTCTTTGGGAAGCTCTGCTCTGCACCAGCCAAAACAGTTGTGTCCGGGACAGCCCTCTGGCCCCAGGAGGTGACCAGTTGTGTACTAAAAAAAAAATCAATCACACCTGGTTGCACAGTACTGAACTTCTCACGTTCATCTGATTATCTTCTTTCTCTTCCTGGTATTGTTTTACACCGCAGAGGTTCTGACTCCTCCTGGTCCACAGTGGATAATCTTACACCTAATCGGTGTAAGATATTATCCTAGGGGTCTGGGAGAAATCCAGCAGTGTTTGGGCCTGCCGGCCCGAATTCTCCTTTGACTTGGAGAAGGGGATGGGATCTGCTTCGGTAAAGCTCAGTGGGGGATCGGGATCTCCTCTGGAACTGCTAGCACCTCGTGGAAGCCAGTCTGTGGACGGGAAAAAGATTTGACGAGCGTTAAAAAAAAACAAGGAAATTTTTTTCAAGTCTCTATAGAAAGAACCAAATACACACACACACACACATACACACACACACTCACACAGACACACAATATACTCGATCCAAGGGGACCTAAAGCCTCGTTTACACACAAAACAGATAGATAAAAGAGGAGAACTGTAAACTGAGTTGACGGACACACCATAGAATTACAGCAAGAACCCAAACTCCACAAGAGAAGAGAGGAACAGGAATAATTATCCCAGCTGGAAGGAAATTGAACACATAAGATCCAAGAAACAGAAAAATAGATAGAGAATAGAATTAGTCCTAAAAGAAAAAAAAAACTCTCATAAAGCTGTCTTTTTTTTTTCCTTCTTTTTTTTAAAAAAAACCCTACTATTTTATTATTTAATTATTAAGCCTCTGGCAGAAGGGAAGACGCCGAAAAGATTTAGTTATTGAAATTAATTGTATCCAATTAGCTGCAGTGGAGCAGCTAATTCGAGCCAGCTCGCTTTGCAGGTACTATTCGACTCGTGGATGAACGGTGTAGTTTTTGGATTTACTGACAATATATGTGTGTGTGTGTGTGTGTGTGTGTGTGTGTGCGCGCGTGTGTGTGTGTGACAAAAACTCATGCAACGTGTCTTTTTGCATAAACTCACAAAGTTTCCGCTGGCTTGCTGCCTCGTTCGAGCCATGATCCGTGCAACGTGTCTTGACGCACCTTAACCTTGCAAATAATGATAATGATTTAAAAATATTTTTTCCCAAAACGTGATGACCGGCAAGTTATTTTTGGACAATAATGCTTAATTACTTATCTTAATTAGATTAGAAAAAAAAAAACATCTACAGGTCGCTCTAGAGCGGAAGTGATGTCATGCATCCGATCTGCGGACTCAAAACTAATATTATAAAAAACAAAATTACGTGCAACCGGGCCGTGCTTATGTATGTCAGACACTTTGAGCAATATTTAAATAATAACAATAATAATAATAATTAGAAAAAGTTTGATAAATCGGCCGAACAACTATCAACAAAGGACTTTGATTACCTATCGTGCTCTGCGCGCGCGATGCATTCTGGGAAATGAAGTTCAGAAAAAGAAAAACAAAACAGACGGACTTGGAAAGAGGTGTTGTTCTTGTACAAAACTGACGGATGGACATTCGGTGTTCGTTAACGAAGCACACAGGGGGGGCGGGGAAATCCATCAATAAACAGCCTGTCACTGTTCCATTTTAAGTCATTGTTGATATTTTTCTTTATTTTATTTAGAATTATTTTTCTGCAAGAAGCAGAAAATTGCTCTGCAGAACTTGGAAAGAGCAAGCAGAATCTCTCACATTCTATGGAAAAAGATAACATGCTATATAAAAGATCTAGGTAATAATAATAATAATAATAATAATAATAATAATAATTTAAAAGCAGTTTTTTTCAAAAACTTGAGGAGCGGGGAAGTTATTTTCGGATAATGTTTAAATTGATCATCTTAATTGAATTCGGAGAACATCTAAAGGTCGCTCTGGAGCGGAAGTGACGTGACGGATCTCAACCGCGGAGTCCAAAGAAATAATAATTATTCTACATCAATACATTACCTAAAAGTGGGGCGTGCGCTTGCCAGTCTGTGATTCAGTGCCTCCATCTAGTGGAGACAAAAATCCACTGCACATTCAACTAAAGTTTCTTTTAAGTCAATTCAATAATAAATCTTTATTATGAAATAATGACTTGCATCAGTTCATAATACTGCAGATCATTAGGATTTGCATTATCATGTAATTAGCATTTTACCTGAGATAATGAGTTGGCGTCTGGCACATCCCCCCCCCCCCCGAAAGGAAAAAAAAAACCTTACAAAAACGAGGGAAAAAAAAAAGAAAAGAAACTCTAAAATATATAAAAAACTATTTACAAAAGTAATAAATAATGCCACAATCTATCAGAAAAAAACAAAAACAAAAGCTTCTCTGAAGGACACATTCAAAATAAATTATGGAAGAAAACCCTTCCATAATGTATTTCTAGAGATAGGGTAACCTTTGGAGAGTAAATGAAAAACAAAACAATAGAACTCTGTTGTAACCTAATATTTTGTTTGGCAACATTCTTTATTCATAAACAAAGAATGATGTCCAGTTTTTCTTTTTTAATCTGAATTCCAGTTATATTTGTAATCTCTGAAATGTATTGGATCATTTGGAACACTTGACTGAAACATTAATGGAACTGCCCACCAATCCAGGTCAATCCTAACATACAAATCACCTTGTTGCTCTTTCAGTTCTTGTTCCATTATCAATTGTTACGGATTACTATTATTTATTATTATAAAAATCTTACTCTACGTTTCCATTTCCAAGTCTGCCTCTGCTATGCCTTCTACAGAGTTGCACTGTTGTATTTGTCTTGCCTTATATAAAGTTTATTGATTGAAAAAAATAAAAGAAAAAGAACATCGCCTCACGTGGCACGGCTGCAATTTGGATGAAACTGACCTCTCCCTAGGCAACCCTGACTGTAAGCAGCGAGCCTAATGACTCTCAGTGACATCTTGCTACGATGAACCATCTGTGGAGATCTGCTGGCTGACGCATCCGAATCTCACCCAGTGAGGAGATGATGCACCGTTGAGAACAGCCACATTTCACCTGGTGTGGAAATGCTGCCATCCAGTGTAGGAAAAAAACAACGACCAGCTTAACTTGAGGACCAGAAGGAATAGCAACGAATGCACAATTTTATTCATTAGCAAAACACACACACACACACACACACACACACACAAAGACAGAGGAAACTAGTTCAGCCACCGACAAGGATTCTAAACCTCCAAGAGTCGTAAGCAGAGAAAAAGAGGAAGGAATAGAGGATAAAGATAAAAACATGAAAAAACATCAAAACCCACACTCTAACCCTGCTTCAGCCAAAAGCAACTCTGAAAAGACGGGTTGAGATTTAAAGGCACTGAGTGTTTTGTTCTTTTACAGGACGAGAGGAGGTCAATCATAAAGAAAAAAAAAGAACTCACTCATCAGGTGGTCCTGTACTCACTTTTCTGACGGTTTCGACACGGAGCCAGAGCTGTGTGTTGTCCGAGGGTTTTAAGAAAAGCCGGAGGAGACAGTCCGAGGTGCGCTGAATGGGAAAACGACAAGAAAAAGGGAATTAAATTAAGTCATCATCCAAAATAAAAGCACACCAGAAACACAGAAAACATTATTTTTACATTAAAATCTATAATATGAGCTTAAGGGGCTTTGAAAAGAGGGGGATTGGAACTCAGTGTTTCAGTAGTTTTACTTTTATGGAGGTTTGTTCCAGGTTTGTGGTGCATAGAAGCGCAACCCCCCCGCCTCATCCTCCTCTCCCCCCTGCCCCCGCTCCGCTGCTCAATAACCAGCTGAGCCGTGGAAAAATACATAAATCGAACTAAAATTTAAAAAAAAAACACACACACGACATCTGATGAAAAGTCCCACGTCTACAAATCGATCGAATTTAACTTGTTAAAGATTCAATGATAATGAATTGCTTGTTACGTGACGCGGACCTGAACCTTGCAGTAAATGCAAATAATCAATCAGTAAATAATAATCATTTACAAACTTTTTTTTTTTT
>NW_015114009.1:160375-161455 GCF_001443285.1 Poecilia latipinna | reverse complement strand
TTGGTAGCACGTCTGCTTCACGAGTTATTCTCATTTTGACTGATCTGACTTGGCTGTAGCCCTCTATCCTAGTGTCTTGAGTTAGGAAGGTGCTGAAGCTTTCCTATTCCCTGATTTGGAACATGTGATGGCAGTCACTGACTCCATCTAGTGGACGACAAAATGAAGTGCGCATAACCACTTTTCACTCACCGTAAACAATACTTCCAACTATTTAAAAAAAAATATATATATATTTATATATATATATATATATATATATAACGGGTCAAATTGACACCCAGCATAACAGCAGGGTTACATACTTCCATTATTAGATCACGGAAACCCTAACTATTAGGGTCCCTAACTCCGTTGAGCGGAATTAATTAATTAAGTAACTAACAGCTTCGATTGGCGAGACCTGCTGTAGGAAAAACAAAAGAAAACAAAAATGTTGGTAACAAATTTCCACTCTGATCCGTCAACATAAGTGAGTCACTTAACCAAAAACCACTCCTTATTCAAGTGGCGCCATCTAGTGGACGAAAAAATGAAGTGCGCATTTCTGCCAGACAATAACAAAAAAGAACGTTTTTCATCGGTGGTGTTTCATGAAAAATGTTCTCTGTGGGTCAAATACTTAATTCAACATAATTGAACCTAGCTAAGCAATCATTTGCAAAAATATAAAAAGAAAAAAACTGAAAGTAATGCAGTATATATATATATATATAAAAAGAGAGACCAAAAGACCAATGAAAAACTATGATTAATTTATTTATATAGACACAAATATATAATATTGACATATCAATGTATAATTATATATTTACCATTATCACAATAATACATTTTATAATAATTTCATGCAGCTGATTATGATTATGATCAACGCCTAACTGCCAGCTGCAGAAGATTTGCATAGCAAGGGTTAGGGTAGGATTTTGCAACGTGCAGGGTTGCACAGTACCCGTTTGAAGATCATAACCTGGACTTGATTGGTGGTGGCAGGAGAATACGTACTTTGCATGCAAACTGTGTACAATAGTGGAAAATCAAGAACTTCTGGAGAGAAGCGGTGAAAACCCGGAACGCCTC
>NW_015114009.1:152915-154595 GCF_001443285.1 Poecilia latipinna | reverse complement strand
AGGAGAATACGTACTTTGCATGCAAACTGTGTACAATAGTGGAAAATCAAGAACTTCTGGAGAGAAGCGGTGAAAACCCGGAACGCCTCTCCAGAGAGGTGACGTCCCACGTCCCAAGAGCCAGCTTCTGCAGCCGAGGATCAGACCGCCAGGGTCCCCTCCCTCGGCTGCCGCCCGTTACACACTGAACCCGACACCTTTGTCCCCTCCGACAGGTGGTGAGCCCGTTGGAAGGGGGACCCACGTCTCCTCTTTGGGCTGAGCCCGGCCACCAGGCGCTCGCCATCGTGCCCAACCGTCCAGGAGTGGTTCCAGAGTGGGGCCCCGCGTCCGGGCGAAGGAACGCTAGATCCAAGGTTGTTGTGCATCATAAGGGGTCTTCGGTCCGCAACATCTCTGGCTGCGATGTGGCAGACATCCTAGCTGGAAACCTGCGGCAGATGGTAACTGGAAGACGGAGCGTTTCGTTGAGCCCAAGAAGCCGGGGGAAAAGCTCCGTCTACAAAGAAAAAGGGCATCATCCTGAAAGAGTCAACACTTTATGGCAATTCCGAGCCAGCGAGCGACGACATCACAGAGGCCAGAAGAAGCCAGCACTCACTTTTCTGATGTTTTCTGCATGGCGCTAGAGTTGTCTTCCGAGGATTTTAAGAAAAGCTGGAGGAGAGTCCAAGGTGCGCTGAATGGGAAAATAACAGCAAAAAGGGAATTAAATGAAGTCATCATCATCAAAAATCAGAGCACACCAGAAACACAGAAAACATCAAAAACATGACATTTTAAAACATGGCATTAAAACATTACATTAAAACCCATACTCTTGACCCTCTTTTAGCCATAAGCAACTCTGAACAGGTGGGTTTTAAGTTGTGTTTTAAGGGCACGCAGTGTTTCAGCTGTTTTTAGTTTTCTGGAGGTTTGTTACAGGTTTGTTTGTGATGCATAGAAGAACCCCCCCCCCTCCCCCCCACCTCTCCGTGCTTCTCTGCATGCTTTAGATGTGCCTCTGGTCCAGGACAGCTGATTCAAATTATTGCATGACCATCAAGTGCTGCAGAAGGCTGTTAACCTGCGAGAGGTACAATTCAGGTGTGTGGCACCGAAATAGCACCAGGCCGTAGCATGGCCCGAGCTAGCCGCTGGGTGCTAGCTGCAAGCTCTGTGACGTAAGCAAGGCAAGCTCCGCCGCACAATAACCAGCAGAGACGTGGAAAACAAACACACCGACATCTGAAAAGTCCCACGTCTACAAATCGATCCAATTTAACTTCGTAAAGATTAAACAATAATTAAAAAAAAAACACACACACAGAAAAAAGGCTTTGTTTGCTTTAGCTTCGTTTTCCCCATAATAATAATAATTTAAAAGCATTTTTTTTCCAAAACTTGAGGACCGGGAAGTTATTTTGGGATAATGTATAATTGATCATCTTAATTAAATTCGGATAACATCTAAAGGTCGCTCTGGAGCGGAAGTGACGTGATGGATCTGAACCGCGGAGTAAAAACAAATAATAATAACTATTATAAATACATTACCCACAACTCGGCCGTTCGCTCGTCAGTCTCTTGGACACCAGGCACTTCATCAGGAAAAAAAAAAAAAAAAAAGGAGAGAATAATAAGAATAAGTGTCATAAATCTGCCAAATGTCGTCAAATATTGGGGGCAATGAACTTT
>NW_015114009.1:147453-150393 GCF_001443285.1 Poecilia latipinna | reverse complement strand
AAATCTTAAAATACCGGGGAACTGTTACGATTTTTACTTATAAAAATGGAAAGCTTATCAAGATGAATTTATTCAACTTGTAGTTGTTTTGAATAAAAAGCTATTTGCTGGGCTTATCATGGAACACTCATCTTTTGAGTTCTTCTCATGTGCAACAAGGGGCAGCTGTTAAGTGTGGAGGGGGTTGGAGTTCGAATCCCAGGCAGACTGGGGCTGACCACCAGACCACCCGAGCCAAAAACAAATGTTGGGCTGACCGGACTGCTGGAACCACAACTTTTGAAATCTGGAAGCAAATCTCGATTTTGCACGCTGGCTCAAGTAAAGGATGACAAGAAAGGAATTGCAATAAATAGGTTCTTCAACAAAAACAAGAACAGAAAGTTTGAAAACAAATCACAACACACAAAAAAGGAGATTTACAACAAAATAACTATTTACAAAAATAATAAATAATGCCACAATCTATCAGAAAAAAACAAAAACAAAAGCTTCTCTGAAGGAAAATGTGTCATGGTTGCAAATCTCCAAGAATCAAAATGTGAAGATCCAAATGATCACATTTAAAAAACACAACTTTCAGCTTTATAGACATGAAACCCTTCCAGTGTTTCATTCTAGCGTTAGACCAAATCAATTGAATAGTGAACCTGAACGTGGGACATGTGTGGAGAAAATAAAACAAAAATAATAAAATGAACCATTTACAAAAAAGCTCTTTGCAAACTTCCGACACGTTTTCATCATTGCAGTGAGATCTCCTGCTTTTCCTTGGGCCCAATTTTGTTTTACAGCTTGTTTTTAAAAAAAAAAAAAAAAAAAAAAACCACTCCTAAACAGAAACATATGATTCGAAAGCTTTCTGGACTTAGCTTTGAATTAAAAAGAAAGAAAATCTTACAAAATAAAGTCAGACCAATTTTGGCCTCTTAAAAGTTCTCCAATGGCCTTTGAGCTTGTTGATCTGCCTCTTGGCCGTGGCGGTGTACTTGGAGATGACGCCGTGCTGGTTCAGACCTGACGTGCACGGTCCTTCTCCGTCTTCTGCTTGTCCAGGAACGCATCCGTCGCTGCCCACAGCTTTTCTCCTGCGCTGTGCGAGTGACGTTCCAATCCCAGCTACGCGGCTTCGACACAAGTTGAAGGACATGTCGTTATCCAAGCTCCCCGCAGAAGTGATGTTAGCCAGCTAGCCGAGCTAATGTTTCCTTATTCGAGAAAAAGGAAAGGTGGAGAAAAGCCTTTCCCATGTCCATGGCCTCACTGTGGCCTCATGGCGTCGTCCGTGGATAAGGAAGAGATTAAAACCTTTTAAAAAACATGTCGCCACACGGACAGACAGACAGCAATGTGCACACTGGGGACTCAACTGGAATAACAACTAGTCAGTGATTCCAGTTGAGTCTTGAAGCCTGAAAATTAAATCTTTTTGTACATTTATGAGAAAGAGAGAGAGAGAGAGAGAGAGAGAGAGAGAGAAGGAGAAAGACTCCAGGAGACGCACGAAAAGTTAGTGCACCCATCCACGGAGAGCTAACAGGTAGCTGCAGACCAGCAACTGCTTGGATAAAGAGATGACGGTCGGGAGCTCTGCCGTCCCTTGCCTTTTTCTGTGCCTCCCCTCCCTCAGCTTTGTGTCGGCGGACCTGAGCGCCTGGGAAAATGCGTCGCGGACAGCTCCGTCCTCTTCCCACCAAATACCGTCGGATGCTCGCCAACTGCAACTTTTTTTACGTACTCCTCCGCCTTTTCTGCTTTCTGGGGGAAGGCCGCAGTAACCCCGGAGGTCTCGGTGGGACTGAAAGAAAGATAAAAATCGTTCATGCCACAATGGTAGCAGAAAGTAGAAAATATAACAGAAACAAACGCAAGTCTTATTTTAAACTTCCCCATTCAACAAAAAGATAAAGAAACAAACTTTAAGATTGTAAATGCAATTTACCCCTTGAAAGAGCTACTGAGAAACTAATTTAATATTGATGACTAAATGCTGATCCAGTGAAAGTGATGTAGAAACAATAGAGCAGATCCCCTACGAATGCAGTCACACCAAAACATTTTGTAATGGCTTATGAAGGTGCATCAAATCAAAAACTGCGCTTGCGTAATGTATTTCTATAGATACGGTAGACTTTGGAGAGTAAATGAAAAACAAAACAATAGAACTCTGTTGTAACCTAATATTTTGTTTGGCAACATTCTTTATTCATAAACAAAGAATGATGTCCAGTTTTTCTTTTTTAATCTGAATTCCAGTTATATTTGTAATCTCTGAAATGTATTGGATCATTTGGAACACTTGACTGAAACATTAATGGAACTGCCCACCAATCCAGGTCAATCCTAACATACAAATCACCTTGTTGCTCTTTCAGTTCTTGTTCCATTATCAATTGTTACGGATTACTATTATTTATTATTATAAAAATCTTACTCTACGTTTCCATTTCCAAGTCTGCCTCTGCTATGCCTTCTACAGAGTTGCACTGTTGTATTTGTCTTGCCTTATATAAAGTTTATTGATTGAAAAAAATAAAAGAAAAAGAACATCGCCTCACGTGGCACGGCTGCAATTTGGATGAAACTGACCTCTCCCTAGGCAACCCTGACTGTAAGCAGCGAGCCTAATGACTCTCAGTGACATCTTGCTACGATGAACCATCTGTGGAGATCTGCTGGCTGACGCATCCGAATCTCACCCAGTGAGGAGATGATGCACCGTTGAGAACAGCCACATTTCACCTGGTGTGGAAATGCTGCCATCCAGTGTAGGAAAAAAACAACGACCAGCTTAACTTGAGGACCAGAAGGAATGTTTACGAATGCACAATTTTATTCATTAGCAAAACACACACACACACACACACACACACACACAAAGACAGAGGAAACTAGTTCAGCCACCGACAAGGATTCTAAACCTCCAAGAGTCGTAAGCAG
>NW_015114009.1:141537-142080 GCF_001443285.1 Poecilia latipinna | reverse complement strand
GAAAACCCGGAACGCCTCAAAAGAGAGGTGACGTCCCACGTCCCAAGAGCCAGCTTCTGCAGCCGAGGATCAGACCGCCAGGGTCCCCTCCCTCGGCTGCCGCCCGTTACACACTGAACCCGACACCTTTGTCCCCTCCGACAGGTGGTGAGCCCGTTGGAAGGGGGACCCACGTCTCCTCTTTGGGCTGAGCCCGGCCACCAGGCGCTCGCCATCGTGCCCCACCGTCCAGGCCTGGTTCCAGACTGGGGACCCGCGTCCGGGCGAAGGAACGCTAGATGCAAGGTTGTTGTTGGTCATAAGGGGTCTCCGGGCTGCTCTTTGTCCGGTCCCTCACCTAGGACCTGTCTTTCTTGGGTGACCCTACCAGGGACATGAAGCCCCAGACAGCATAGCTCCTAGGATCATTGGGACACTGAAACCCCTCCACCACGATAAGGTGGCAGCCCGAGGAGAGGAGAACTATTTAGAACAATAACTATTTACAACTATTTACAACAACAACAGCATATATTTACAAAAATAACAACTTTAAATCTTCAT
>NW_015114009.1:134688-135152 GCF_001443285.1 Poecilia latipinna | reverse complement strand
TTTGTTTCTGTAACAATATTTAATAAGAACAGGTGTGGAATGGAACATCGCACTAGTGCCTTGAAAACAGACAAAAATGGCCAAAACATGTGATAATACCTCAGGCTAGTCTGCAACTTTATTCCACCGTCTGAACATTTCTTAAAATTATTTCTTTTCACCCTAATTTCTACCTTGTTTGGATCAAGAACCTGACAGGGTGGAACTTTTCTAACTAATCTACCTACCTGTAGCTCTTGATGTGGTCAACTTAAGATAGTTGACCTCCAACAGAATAACAGACCTTTAATGACTAAATCTAATATTATGTTTTTTTAAACTCTACCGAATAAACATTTTCCACAATATATACTAACAGGGTGGAAGCTTTACGTAGAAATATGCTGCTGCTCAGCCTTCAGCACGCGATCTAGCGGAGGAAAAAAAGAATAAAATAAAATAAACTGCACATTTATTCTAGAAAT
>NW_015114009.1:127968-128604 GCF_001443285.1 Poecilia latipinna | reverse complement strand
AAAAACATTTTCTTATCAAAATATGAGGGAAATCTACATACAAAAAATTGTGTTTATCTTATAACTTGCAAAAAATGTGGAAGACAATATGTAGGAGAAACTAGAAATACCCTACTGGTAAGATTTTTTCAATATAAATACAATATCCTTAGACGGAGAAAGACTCAAACACATTTAGTAAAACATTTCATCTCCCATGGTTGGGATTCAGTTTCTGCCACTGTAATCCAAGCTGATCTCAGATGGACGGTGAGGGAACGGAGAAAAATTGAAAAACTCTGGATCTCAAAATTAGACACCAGATATCCTAGAGGTCTTAATGAAAAATTTGGTTGATATTTCTTAGTGCTTTGGAGGATCTTCCTTATTCCTAACTACATGCTATCCCCAAGTACTTGTAATTTTAGATTTTTTAACCTTTCCAATTATTAAATTCTAACCCTAACCATTGGATTCCCCTTGCCTCATCCTAACCAACCCTAGTCTACAAAATTAAAACCTAATAACCCCTTACACTTTCATAATTATGAAGAAAAACAATAACAACAAGTTTTAGTACAAAAATAAAACTCCATGGCAGTTTGAGTCCGGACTCAGAGAACAGGAACAGTGATGGACTGTGCATTATAAATTCTG
>NW_015114009.1:119003-123867 GCF_001443285.1 Poecilia latipinna | reverse complement strand
TGTCACCCGATCCTCAACTGGCGCCATCCAGAGGAGAAAAACATCAACTGCAGAAAATACATCAATGTTTTTTTTTAATCAATAATTTAATCTCTTTTTTTAAAACATTAATTCTCTTAAGAGGAGTCGAGTTTATCCAACTTTCAACACTTTTGGGGCCCAAAAAACACAGCAACCTTGCTTAAAGACTTTAAAAGCGAAAAGGCTTCCTGCAGCCAGCGGGCAGCGAACCCACTTCCCTGGGGGCACGGGAAGCAGGCAGCGAAACCGCTAAACTACAGGAGCCATAAACACTATCTCGGCTCATAGCGCTTATAGCTTTTACGCAACGGACCCAGGACAGGAATCAGGCTACCGGAGACGTGAGGATCTGAGAAGCAGCAGTGACTCAGATGAGGAGCTGCCTGTGTTTGGTTTCCGCCAGCCTCGCAGAAAGCCTGAAAGAAACCAGAAGCTAACAACTTAAATGGGGAAACGGCTGCCTTCTCCAGCAGTTCGGTTCTCAGTAACGGCGGATCGGCTGATGTCATGACGACAAGCAGCGATTCTGACGAGGACGTGTCAGACGTCCCCGTGGCGCAGTTGCTGAAACTGAGATAGGACAGCGCTGTCCTCACCGAAAGAAATCGAAAATGCTCTTCAGAGTCAGAGCATCTCCTCACCACATTGCACAAGGAGAGAAGGTCGAGCCCAGAGGAAGCGGATGACTTCCCCCACAGTGGGGGGCCTCGGATGCATCTCTCCGCATCCGAGACCGGAGCTGCAACAAAAGACCATTCACAATCTGCGAATGGTCCCTAAATGCATGTATTAAATAGAGCAGGGTGTGCTTTTGAGAAGGTTAAACGCAAGCTCTTTTTTAAAATGTAAAAAGTGGTTCCAGCAGTGCCTCAATTAGTCTTGTGATACACAATGCAATCCCCAACTTCTTACTGGTAAATTGCCCATCAACAACCAGCTGCACAAGTGTCCCTTGAGGTTTTGCTGTACACACCACTAGCAGCAGTACCAATGTTGCTTTTTGTGGTACACAACCACACATGGATCCTGAAGTTTAGGGGAGTTGGACGAGCACTACACCACCCTGGGATTCAAACCTGAGCCAGAGCTGTCATTTCACTGTAAGTGTGGCACCTTATTTAAATTTTTAATTTAAATGTAGCAATTTGTCCTTCTTTTTAATTTTTATATTTATGGAAATGATTTGTCATCACATAAAGTATTTTCTTAACTAGGTTCAATTATGTTGACTTAAGTATTGGCCAGTTTCCAGCCAAATAAAGCTCTCCTCTTCATGGTGTTAAGAGGAATTTATTTCGTTTACTAAGCTGTATTTTATTATTTCCTTAGTTTAAAAATAAGATAATTTCAGTGTCTTATCATTTTTGATTTATCTCTTGGGAAGTACATGACTTTTGTGTACAAAAAAAGGTGCATGACTGCAGGAGCCAATGTTCACTGCAGAGCTTCCAAACCATACTTTTAGCCGTCCCGGATTCATTGTAATCACTGAACTACAGGAACAATGCGGTTCACAATGTTCTGAGCCGCTAAATTACCGGAGCCAGGTGATTTACAACATTCTGAACCCAAGAGTAAACACTTGACCAAAAAAAAAAAAAAAAATGGTGTCACCTGTTAGAGATTTTTTGGTATTATTATTTTGTTATTACTTTAGTTCATATTCAGTCTAATGTTAATCAATAGTTAATAAACATTCAGTATTATTGTGATTTCCAGTTTAAAGTGGTCTCTTCCTTCTGTGTGTATAAGCTGACCTGGAGGTCACATCTGACGGTTTGTCTTCATGTGAAACGGTTAACTGTGTGTTTCCCAGATTTAAAGTACATTTCCACAGGTGCCTCCTCATCAACCGGAATACTCCCTACCTTAGAAACTGCCTGTGTGCGGTGATACATTGTCTCTGCCGTGTATCCTCCTTTCTTTTTGCTTGATAATAAAAGGCAGGCTGTAACCAAAGGTCTTCAGAACGCTCTGTGAATGGCTCGGAGGAGCAGTTTGCAGTCTTCTCCTTTTGCAAAAGCTTGGTCATAAAATTCATACATGTTGTCTGTGGTTCTTTGAATGAAGGTTCGAGGAAAATACCCATCACTGGGAAAAAGATTTAACCCAGGGAGAGTTCAGGAGGTCCAGGCATACCTCCTGGCAGAGGAGAAAAGGGCTGATTCTCCTTCCCCGAGCTGCTCATTCGATGACCTTAGGTCATAATGTCATGACCTGTCAAGATCAGGTCATGACATTATGATAATTCTTTAAAAACCTCACTCTGGGTGATGCACAGTTGTTATTTTTTATCGTACTAAATCCAAATTATTTCCATGGGGGCTGAATTGCTGTGGTACCACAACGCTTGGTTGGAAACTAGTTGGTACTTACCTTTGATTTTAAAATTTAAATGGCATTCTAATGGTTATTCAAGCCTGAAATTCTAATAAGATTAATTTATAAATAAAATTCTAACATATCATAATAATAATAATAATAATAATACCTACTCCTAAGCTACAAATAATTATGAATATTTTATTTAATAACAGAATTTAAAGGCTTCTGCTTCTCAGATTCAGGACTCCTGATGGGAGGTGGTCTTGGTCCTTGATGGCCCCTTACAGTACGTGCTTGTGCATCCTGGGAGGAAGAGGGTAAGAGGAAGGAGGAAGAGGATCCTATTGGGGGTCCTTGACCTCTGACCTTGAACCCAAACCTGCCCAAAACTCCACCTCAATGCTAACCCTCTATGTGCACATAGATCTGTTAATTCTGCTCAAAATGAGCAGAACGTCTCTCAACATGTCTGGATGAAACGGGGCGTTTAAAATGTCTTCATGATACTGATCTCTCCATAGAGAGAATTAAATTAAATCTTAAACACTAGGGAACTGTTAGAACAAAACAACAAGAATCAACCTTAAATATGGAAAAAAAAATTAAAGACTCTAAATCCAAACTTCACTCATGACTCCAACGAGACCTTTCTATCTTAGGATGAATAAACTTATGAAAATAGAAAGTTTATCAAGCTTAATTTATTCAACTCGTGCTCTCCCAAAATGAAAGACGGTTCAAACAGGTTCAAAGCACGCCAAGAAATGAGTTCAACGGAAGTGTAATTCCACTTTGACATGTTATGAAATGTAAAAAAAAGTTAATTCAGCTGTTTTAAAATTAGCTGCACATACAATGTAATAATTTATTACAATGATTATCTTATTTATAATAGATACAAATATATAATGACATATTAATATATAATATATTTATCATTATTACAATAAATTTATAATAATTTGATGCAGCTGCTGATTATGATCAACGCCTAATTGCCAGCTGCAGAAGATTTGAATAGGGAGGAATGTCAGGTTAAAAGGAAGATCTTTTTTTCTTTATTTTAAAAATGTAAAATGTGGCTCAGGTAGTCTTGTAGTTAGTTTCTGCGTTGTACAATTTGCTCTGACTTTTTGAACACAGCATCTGAAACCACAAGAAGATCCTGTAGTTTAGTGGTTTTCATTCGCACACGCCACCCTGGGATTTGAACCCCGAGCATCACGTGGTAGCCATCCATTGCAAGTGGGGAAACTTAAACCACTCGACCATTGGAGCCATGGACGTTTTTTGCATTATAGCTGGCAGTAAAACAGTGGGATGGTGGATGGTGGAGATCCTGCTGCGGGATGGCTGCAGTGGGCTAGCTAGCCTTGCTAGCTCTTTTATATGTGTGAAAAAAAGAATTGGCTCCAGCAGTGGCGCGATTAGTCTTCTGATATACAGCAACGCAATGACCAACCAGTTGCCGGTGAACTGCTCCGACCACCTGCTGAAGCAGAGGTTGCGGTTGTGCTTTTGTCCTACACATGGATCCTGTAATTTAGCGGTTTGCATCGCCCATGCCGCCTTGGGGTTTGAACCCCTACAATCATGTGGTAGCCATACATTGCAAGTGGGGAACCTTAAACCACTCGACTACCTGAGCCATGGATGTTTTTTATGTTTTAGCTGGCAGTAGGACGGTTCTGCTTGCATCCGTGCTTCCAAAGGAGCGAAAAGAAATCACCAGACCTGCGCGCTTACAAAAAAAGGGAAAAATAACAACAAAGCATAAAAACACACTCTAAAATATATATAAAAAAAACTATTTACAAAAATAACAANAAGTTCCAAAAAATCACCTCCAGGAGTACCTCCAGTGGCCTCAGGGGGCGCCAAAACGCACTCTAGTAAGGTTCCCACAGTAAGGCCCAAGTACGACACTTGGTGCGTTTTTCGAAAAATTAAAGTTCGATGATCACCCATGATCCGCATATTCACGGACTCGGGGGGACGCCCTGATCACGTACGTACCACTCCCAGCTCGCTACGTCACTCCTAGCCAGAGATATGACATCACCAATAATGAATGGGAGTCTATGGCAGCTATAGGAAGGGGAGGGGCTAGGACCACCAAACTCGGTGGGCAGGTGGGGGCGGGGGGGGGACCCTTAGGGACCAAGTATCAGCCCATGACCTCCTTTAGTTTTCGAGTTATGGGGAGTGATCCACTTTTTCAAATGAATGGGAGTCTATGGCAGCTACCATAAGGAAACAAGCCACGCCCACCAAACTTTGGTAGGTTGTAGGTCCCCTCAGGGGGCGTGTCTGTGCCAAGTATCAGCCCCCTAGCTCATTTACTTTTTGAGATATTTTGAGTGATCCAAGTCATTTTCTGGCTTTCATCCCTTATCCTAACCCTAACCCTAACCCTAACCCTACCCTAACCCTAACCCTAACCCTAACCCTAACCCTACCCTAACCCTAACCCTTACCCCTAACCCTAACCCTACCCTAACCCTAACCCTAACCCCTA
>NW_015114009.1:81021-114183 GCF_001443285.1 Poecilia latipinna | reverse complement strand
TGGCTAGGGCACAGAAATAAATATGGCTTGACCAGAGCAAAATGCACCCTGCATCATTCTGGGCGACAAAGGAGGAGGGGCGGGGGGGGGGGAACAAACAAACAAACAAAAAGACTGAAAACAACTCACTCATGAGGTGACGCCTCTTCAGCTTCAGCTGAGCCGACCGCCACTTGTCAAAAAGTTTTCTGGAGGATGGAAAACCAGCGTGCACGCGCCGTTTCTTGGGCGGCGGGTCTCCGTCGAGGGTGACGGGGAAGGCCGCGTAAAACGCCCCCAGGTCCGTTGCCTCGCCGGGGTGACCGTCCGGCCTCCTGGCGTCGTCTGTGGAACTGGAAGAGATTGACACCGTTTAAAAAACATGTCGCCACTCGGAGAGAAAGAGACAGAGACAGAGAGAGACAGAGAGAGAGATAGAGAGAGAGAGGGCAATGTGCACTCTGGGGACAAATGCACTCACCCGCGGAGAGCTACAAGGTAGCCGCAAACCAGCGACAACTGGTCTGCGCTCAGGGGCAGAACATCAGGGCCGTCGGGCAACCCCAGATAGCCGCGGAGGAGGCACGCGGCATCCTCGGGAAGATGCGCCACATCCCTGGCTGCAATGTGGCGTACATCCTCGGCGGAGACCGGAGGCAGACGGTAACTGGAAGACGGAGCGTTACGTCTTCCAGACATTTTGTTCTGTTTTTCTCCCCTTTCTGAACAAGGGACTGAAATGAAACTGTTAGGGGAGAAAGCCCTGCTTACACATAGCAACGTTCAGGTGGTTGGCCGCGAAGCCACAGCTTTGCGCCGTGGTTTTGCAGAGTGATTCCAAGGCAAATACTCACTGCTGGTGCAATCGCAGCATGTCCACCGAGGCGCTCCTGATGCCGGAGCCAGTCCTTCCAATGAAAAACCGGTCGTCCGGCAGGTCCCTGCTGATTAGAGCGCCCGGCCTGATCTTTTGGAAATACAGCTGCAGCAACTGCGGACAAAGGGAAGCATAGGCGGTTGAAATCGGTCGAGTAACACGGTCAGGGGTCATTCTTTGAACCGCGGCACAGAAAAATAAAAGAAAAAGAAACAAGAATAAATCTTACAACAGCGTCGTCCTCCGTAAGGGAAAATGACGTGGCCTTACCTTCCAATATTCCCTCGACCTAACCTCTCAGGATTTAAGTCAAAGCTAAACTTGTTAGAAAAGGCCATTAAAGTACAGTGTGCTTCGTGACCTTTGACCTCTCGCCGGCCCTGTCGGAGCTGTTTCGAGTGCTCCAATCAGCGACTGGGTTTTCATCCTAAATCCCTGCTCTGAGGAGTTAGGGGGGAGGCTCGATTTTTTTTTCCCTATTCCCTGATTTGGCACAGCCCTAACGCCACGGATCCCTAACGCCTAACCCCACGGATCCCTAACGCCTAACCCGTTTCCGACTGATCCTCCGTCGGCCCACGCCGGCCAAACCCTGAGTCGGGCGAAGAAGCCGTGGCGGCACACGCGTCCGGAACCCCTGCGAACCCCACCGCAGAGCTGGCTTCGGCATCCGTAGCACGTTCGCTTCACGAGTTATTCTCATTTTGACTGATCTGACTTGGCTGTAGCCCTCTATCCTAGTGTCTTGTGAGTTAGGAAAGACGCTGAAGCTTTCCTATTCCCTGATTTGGCACATGTGATGGCAGTTACTGACTCCATCTAGTGGCGGAAAAATTGAAGTGCGCATAACCACTTCTCACCTTTCCCCTCACCAGAAATGATCCCGTGCCACCGAATGTCACCCGATGCTCGACCGGCGCCATCCGGAGGAGGGATAAATGAACTGCACAAAGACTTTCACCTGACATTTAACTGATGGGTAATTTTACTCCTTTTTTAAAATGATAATTATCTTCTCCCCTTTAAACGGCCTTCTCCCCGTTTCTTTAACTTAAATCTTGCTCTCCGTGCCTAAACCTAAAATAAACCTAATTTATTTTTATTATGGACCATTTTCCAGTTTTTTTTGGAAGCCTTACCTTCCAACATTCTCCCTCAACCTAACCTCTCGGGATTTCAGTCAAAGCTGAACTTGTTAGAAAAGGCCGTTAAAGTACAGTTTGCTCCGTGACCTTTGACCTCGCTCGACCTAACCCTCTCTCACCCTCTGATTAGGGACCCCTAAGCCACAACCTCGATGCTCCTTGCCTTTCCCCATTCATTTTGAGCGGTCCGCTTTTTCAGATCAATGGGAGTCTATGGGAGCGACGGCGGGGGAACGTGCCACGCCGATCAGAATTCCTGGGCATCTGGCACCCCCCCCGCAGACTCTCTGTGCAGAGTTTCGCCCGTCTGAGGCTCACCGTTTCGGAGCTATTTCGAGTGCTCAAATGAGCAACTGGGTTTTCTTCCTATATCCCTAACCCTCTGATAACCTTATCCTTTCACCTTTTCCTAACCTTAACCTTTGACCTTCCGCTAATCCTAACGATTTTCTCCCCTCTCTTATCATTAAACTTTGACTTCTCTAACCCTAAAGAACTTTTCTTCTCTACCTATTTAACTTCAAATCCTTCCTAATACCTAACTTTGCTTCCATTTCTTTAATATAGTAAAACATAAATAAAAAATGATCTTATTTAATTTAATTCAGTTAAAAACATTTCTAAAATAAAAACTATTATAAAAATTGCAACAGCAATACCATTTTTACGCAGAGAAGGTTGATTCCAAATTAACAGACAAACGGATAACAAAGTGGAGGGTGGAGTCCAAAAGGGGAGGAGACTATAAATATAAGTGAACACCCTTCTCCCTCTGACTCATTTCCACATAGCACAGGGGTGGGCAACTCTTCTGCAACTTTTAGGTATGTCTCTAGTTCAACACACAACTGAGTGTGAGAGCTACCCTAACCAACCATTAGAAAAGATTTTTCTATTTTTTGTCTTACAAAAGTAACATTTATTCCATTTGTCGTTAAAGTACAGTGTGCTTCGTGACCTTTAGACCTCTGGCCGGCCCTGTCGGAGCTGAGCCCGGCCGCCGGCTTTGGCCCTCTTCCTAAGCCTCCTCGCTGCCACATGCCAGACCTCCTCTCCTAACTGATTAGGCAGGCGGCCCTAAACCACGTTAGGGAAGACGCAGAGGTTTTTTCCTAATCCCTGATTTGGCCTGAAAGAGATGTGTGGTTCAGTGACCGAGTCTCCATCTAGTGGACGAAAAAATGAAGTGCGCATAACCACTTCTCAACTTTACAATCAGCAGAAATGATTCCGGCCCAACCAAATGTCACCCGATCCTCGACTGGCGCCATCCAGAGGAGAAATAAATGAACTTCACAGCGGTTTGAGACTTTCAACTGGCATTTAATTTATCAGTAATTTACTCCTTTTTTAAAGTGATAATTATCTTAATAAATTTGCAATGTGATCCTGGACTTTGGCAAGATTAAAAAAAACTGTTCAGTGGCTTTTAAAAACAGAGCCTTGAGACTTTTGAGAATTCTAAAGAGGCCTTCGAACGAGGCCTTAAACCTTTTAATGTAAATGTATGTATACAAGAGATAAATAACTTTTATCTAGAAACCTTTATTTTTTTTTCCTGACCTGGGTTTGAATTTCTGGTGATTAGAAATGTATCCCTTTATTTATTTATATATATATATATATATATATATATATATATATATATATATATATATATATTTATTTTTTTTTTTTTTTTTTTTTTTTTTTGAAAATTTTAACAGGCCTGCAAACTTGTTAGAAAAGGCATTAAAATTTCTTATAAGAGGCCTGCCCAATGAATATCTAACAAAGCAATTGAGAGAGAGAATGAAAGAAGCACGCACTGCTCAATTGAACCTTATTCTTAGGTAACAAAAACTAGTCTGGCTTAATGAAAATTCCAATTAATGTTCTCAGCGCCTCAAATGATTTTGTCATTTCAATCTGTGACGTCTTCAGTTTGTGAAGTGACGTGTTGTAACCAGAGCCAGTCAAAGCTTATGAATTTTGAATAGGAGGGGTCCTGGGATTGAACCTTGGGCTACCCCACATGTGACCTTTGACCTTTCTGATGAGAAGTTTCTGATGGAAAGAAAGAAACCCCTGTTCTTTATGGAAGATTCACACCTGTTGAGCACTGGGCCAGAGTCCGACCCGACTCGCCAGTCGGTTCAGTAAAATGTCATGGCCAACAGTTTCAAAAGCTGCACTGAGGTTGAAAGCAATTGACTTGTAATGCCTTAAGAGAGGGGTCTCAAAATCCAGTCCTCCAGAGCCGCTGTCCTGCAACTTTTAGATGCGACTCTGCTGCACCACACCTGAAAAGAATAATTAGGTCATTAGCAAGGCTCAGGAGAACCGATCTACACAGGGAGGAGGTAATTAAGCCGTTTCGTTCCACTGTTTTTTACCTGTGGCACGTCTAGACACTGCAGGACAGCGGCCCTTAGGACTGGAGTTTGACACCCCTGTATTAGAACTCTTAAAAGTGGTTGAAATTGTGACCAGACTGCTGGAAAAACACCACTTTTTTTGTTTTAATCTGGAAGCAAAGTGTGGAGCCGGAGGATGCCATCATTCACCTTCTACACAGCTCTCTTTCTCACCTGGAGAATAGCACAGTGAGAATCATGTTTCCTGATTTATCAAGCGCTTTGAACACCATCCAACCCCTGACACTGAAGGACGAACTGGAGTGCACGCGTCTGGACCACCACCTCATCACCTGGATCCCAGATTACCTCGCAGAACGGCCACAATATGCGAGGACCGAGGGCGGCCGGTCGGACGAGGTCGTCTGCAGCACGGGGGATCCACAAGGGACAGTCCTTGCCACCTCCCTCTTCACTCTCTTCACCGCCCACTCACTGCCGGTACAGCTCTGCCCGCCGTCACCTGCAGAAGTTCAGGACCTTCTTTGACGCTGCGGCGGCGGCTGGATTTTTATATCGGTTCTGCCATGTTCTTTACACTGCTGTGACTAAGTAAAGTTCCCCACTGCGGGGTTAATAACGGAATACCTTATCTTAAATCTTGATTATTTCCGCCGGCGTGAGCCAAGGAACACTAAGAGGGGAATTGCAATAAATAATGATAAAAGATTCTTTAGGGGAAAAAAAACACATTTATCCAAAAACAACACCAACAAAACACACTAACTATTTACAAGAAAGGACAAAGAACTTACAAAAACAAGGGAAAACTAAAAACAAAGCATAAAAACACACTCTAAAATATATATAAAAAAACTACTTACAAAATGAACTATTTACAAAAAACAAAAATAAATAATAAAGATTCTTTAACAAAAACAGTTATTTACAAACAAGACTAACACACTATTTACAAGAAAAGAAAAAAAATTACAAAAAAAGGGAAAAATAAAAACAAAGCTCTAAAATATATATATAAAAAAGAAAACTATTTAGAAAAATAACAAAATGAACTATTTACAAAAGTTTTAAAAAAAGAAATGTTAACTTTCCTAAACTTCGTTTTGGCTCTGTGCCATCCTTATTTGAATTACCAACCAAGAAAGTTGTGTCCGGGACAGCCCGCTGGCCCTTAAGCGGCTGTCCCGGACATATTTTAAAAACATTCCCAGGTTGTTCACCATCTTTTTTGTGGTGTTTGCGGAGTAACCCCGAAGGTTGAGGTATGCCGGGTAGCTGGAGAACAAAGGTCAATGTTGTCATTTGCACTTTAAATTGTATTCCATCTGCTTCGATTGAACGCCAAGCGGTTCTGTGGAAATAGGAGCGCTGTACTCACCCGTAGACCTTGTTCACCTGGTCCAGGAAGGCCAGGTCCCGGCCCCCGGCGTGGGCCGGCAGGTCTGCCAGCAGGTACTGGCAGAACCTGCCGGCATGGGTCCTGGCCTGCTGGGCGTTGTTTTTGGCGGACCTGCCACCGCCACGGGCAGCCAAGCGGGTCTTGTAAAAGTCCCTCAGAACCAGCTCTGTGGGAAGGAAGAGCCCTGTTTAGATTAAAGAAAATTGGAGTTCTGATTTGAAAATAATTTTGTTTTGGCCATTTATCTGGGAAAGGGTTCCCCCGTCGACTTTCACAGAGAGAGAGAGCCTTGCGAATTTTAGGAATTATTGCCATAAAGATTCTGGAATTTTTTTTTCTTTTTGGATGAGAAAAAGTAAGAAAGATTACCGTACAACGGAGGAGGGCGCTGCAGGTCAGCCTCCGGGCCTGCATCGGCAGCAGGAACGGGCCCCCCGCCAGCCGCTCGGACGGCGGCGAGGAGGCCCGTCAGCTGCCTCTGCATCCCGGAGACGGTGTCCTGCAGCTCCGTCAGCCGATGGACGAGCTGGTCCTGGTCTAGCAGGGCTGGAGGAGGCAGAGGAGGGCCAGCAGGCTCACCCTAAACGGTTGGAGACAGATCAGCAGATAACGGAAAGGAAAGAATTTAGACTTGGTTTATGAGGTGCATAGCAAATGTAACGTACAGACGTGGACACTCACTCGGTCCGGAGTGCTCCCAGGTGAAGAGCTGAGCGGAGCCATCCAACTCTCATCCACAACCGCAGCCGCGTCGTCCAACTAGTGCATAGGGAAAAGATTTCACGAGCGTGAAAAGACAAGGACATTTCTCAAGTCCATATAGAAAGACAGACACACACACAGCTACACAGACACACACACAGAAAGGCACACACAGATACACAGACACACACACACAGAAAGACACACAAAGATACACAGACACAAACACACAGATACACAGAAAGACACGCACAGAGAAAGACACACACACACACAAACGCATATATAAGATTTGAATGATTCACTTTTCACAAATAAAATCCTAAAACGGGTGGAAAAAACCCGATCTCAACCCGTTTGACACACCACATTTGATTCAGTAATGAATCGGATAAGGTGAGGCGTGCAGGTGAAAAGCCGTTAGCAAAAACAAAACAAGCAAAACACCACAGGAGCCAATGTGATCCTGTGAGCTTAGGGAGAACCTAAGCTCACAGGTTCTCCTATGTGTGTTTGTTTGTTTGTTTGATTTTCTTTGTTTTACATTGGATATTTTGAGTGTTGACATCATTTGCGTACATCTGTTGTCACGTGGTAGAATCTGAGAACTTGAAATGTTAGCTTTTCTGAAGAATATCAATTAGAAAAAAAATTTAATTGTAATAAAAAATAACAGAGGGCAGCATTTATCCACACTGACAGTTTTCATGTAATTTTGTCAAAAAAAAAAACCCTAAAAAAAACAAAACAAACAAACAAACAAACAAGTACAACTACATACAACCCATGTAGTTGAATTGTTTAAATTCCAACTATCAACCTCTAACCCAGGGGTGTCAAACTCATTTTGGTTTAGGGGCCGCATACAGCTTAATCTGATCTGCAGGGGGCCACACAATCAATCTCATTTCAAAATTAAATAGAACCAATAAAAGTGGACTTGTTGTTGATTTTTATATTAAACGAATTTTACTTTTCCAAAATATATTATGAATAATCTCAGTTTTTAAGAAAGGTATCTGCAATTTCAACAATACTTTTACTCAGTTAAGCATTTATTCAAGTGCATTATGCATAAGAACTGATCTCAATTATTGTACAATGTTGCAAAACATTTATTCACAGTTTTTGGAACGTAAAAACACGGTCCTGCATCACAAAATACAACAGACAAAAATTAAGAAAAGATTTAAAATCAATTTTCAACATCTGGGAAGCAATTTGAACAAATTATCTGTCTTCACACATTTGAAATCTTAAGTGTCAGCTGTTTTAAACAGACATTTGATTAAGTACATTTGTTGATGCATAAAATGCATACATATAGAAAAACTTGCATACATAACATGTATGTATGTTAGCATGCACGAGAAATATGAGGTTGCCAGGGCCAAAATAAAAAGCTGGTAAAGCATAGAATCGAACTTGTTTACAGAACCTGAAGCTCAGTGCTGCCATCTGCTGTTAGTTCCGCTGCAGTGTTGCATCATGTTGTGTGCTCTGAATAAAACACAGCGCCCCTCGTGGACAGTATAGGAACTGCAGATTTTCAATTAAACGAAGTATATGTTTTTTCATGAATAATGATAATGCATTTAGCCCCCTGGCCGGACTAAATCGTTCGGCACGCGGGCCGTACGTTTGACACCCCTGCTCTAACCAAATTAATATGTTCCTAAAAAAAAGAAAAACTTTCCAATGAAGCTTTTTTCTTTTCTTTTTTTTTAAAAAAAAAACTCATCCTATTTTACTATTTATTTACTTACGCGCTTGGAAGTGTCTGGCAGAAGGGAAAACACCGAAAACATTTAGTTATGCAAATCAAGTAAAGCCAATTAGCTGCAGTGTGGAGAAGCTAGCTAGCTTTGCAGTTGGCTGAAAGCCGCTTTTCGAGTAGTCGATAAACGTGTCATTTTTGCATTTACTGACTATATATATATACATATATATATATAATAGATATGTATATGAGAAAAAAAACTGATGCAACATGTCAAGGGTGAACATTGCATATACTCACAAGCTGTTCGCTTGAATATTGCCTTGTGCGAGACATGGCGTAGGTTTACCTCGGTGCAATGAGTAAGCGATTTGAGAAAGTCCTGTACGTGACGTGACGTCACGCGCACCTGAACCTTGCGCTACATGCAAATAATCGATAATTAATAATAATCATTTAAAAGCATTATTTTTTCCAAAACTTGAGGACGGGAAAGTTATTTTCCGATAATGTTATAATTGATCATCTTAATTAAATTCGGATAACATCTAAAGGTGGCTCTAGAGCGGAAGTCACGTGACGAATCTGAACCGCGGAGTCAAAACAAATAATAATTTTAAGTAGATGACCTAAAACCGTGCCGCGCGCAGGTCGGCTTCTTGTACGTCAGGCACTTTGAACGTTATTAGAAAAAAAAAAAAGAAGAAGAAGAAAACGTTTCATAAATCTGCCGGAATAATTGTCATAAAAAATTGTGGGCAATGAACTTTGATTACTCCTCATCCATTTCGTGGAAAGAATGCATTATGGGAAATGCAGTTAAGTAAAAGAAAAACAAAACAGACGGAGTTTGAACTAGGTCGGTGGACATTCTGTGTCGTTAACAGAGCACATGAAAAAAACAAAGAACTTGTCAGTGTTCCATTTTAACTCCTTGTTAATATTTTTAATTTTATTTGGATTTGTTTTTCTGCAAGAAGCAGAAAATTGCTTCTCTGCAGATCTTGGAACGAGCAGAATCTCTCACATTCTATGGAAAAAGATAACATGCTATATAAAAGATCTAGGTAATAATAATAATAATTTAAAAGCATTATTTTTTCCAAAACTTGAGGAGCGGGGAAGTTATTTTCGGATAATGTTTAATTACTTCTCTCTTTAGATTATTTAAACAAAAAAACAACAACAAAACTTTCACGTCGACGCATTGCTTTGAAACAATTGATAAAAAAAAAAAATCATTACAAATAAACTAACTCAAAGTGGGTGGAGGGCCGCAGCTTCGATTGNGGTATAGTTTATCTACAGGTTACAGCCACAATGGCTGATCACAGACCCAAGTTTCCATGAAAACATCTGATCTAAATTATACTCTGGTAAAAATGCATTCATTGCCATTTTTTACATATGTAAAAGTGTTTGATGTGATATCTTACAAAATTTAATAATTTTAAACATTTACTATGCTTATTAAAATGATTTACCAATATGTGGATTTAAGTACTTAGTTAAATTTTGTTTAAGATGTTGAGAAATGAAACATTTTTACTACCTGTTGCTTGTTATCTTGTCTCCGAAGGTCTGTTGATGTCATGTGTAAAAGTTAAAACATAAAGAGTTACCATTCAGCATCAAAATCATTAAGAATTTTATTCAAAGAATAAAGTACATGAAATCACAACAGCTAAAGATAATCAAAAACCAAAGCCATAAAGAAAAAATTAATTAGAAAAATCTGAAAATGCACCTTCAGAAACCATTGTGTGGGAGTTAAGAGTTCCACCCCAGTGATCTGACTAGCTGTTTTGGGTCTTTTATAAAGGCATGTTTGTACTTTTTGGTGCGTTTTAACGCAGTTTAGAGGTGGTCTGAAACAGCCCGTAATGACGTGTTGCTGTTTGCACGCCAGAGACCATGCAGGTGTTACCATGCAGCGATGAATTCGTCGCTGTCTAATTTGTTCATTTTCATAAAGAAATATTTTACTTTAAAAAAAGGGAAATTAATGTTTTTCATTTCAAATTGCCTGAAAATGGTTCCTGAACCACAAGAGCTCTCCTAACCGCTAAAATTACCCAGTGTATCAGCAGATTTTAAATATAAACATTAGCAGACGTTTAAGTTTCAAACTCTTATAAAAGAGCAATGAGCAGTTTCAATACCAAAATGTCTGTTACACAATATTTTTATTAGTTTTCTACTTCTTTGGTTATAACTAACATGTTCAGATGAATATGAACTACACTCTTAAGAATGTGATCTAATAACACCGATGCATCTGTGCATGCGTCACGCCCATAGACCAAAACCCGTGTCGGTGCACGTATTTGTTTCAGCAAGTAACGTAACCGATACAGGAACTGTTTCAAATTTACAACATGCCAAACTGCGTTTATAAGGAAGTGACCGTCAAAAGAATTTACCAAATTAATTCTTGATCTTTTACAATACAGCATCAATGATGGAGCAGCCTCAAACAAAAGGTTTACACAGTGTGGGGACCTTTGGATCTTATCGGAAAATAAATTTTTTAATTTTTGTTGTTTCATCCAGTTCTAGTCTACTTGATCTATCTGAATCCAAATTCAGATGAAATTTACTCTTGGTTTACTTTCATATTATGTTCTGCAGATTAAGTGTCACATGTTTGAAAACTCTTAAATAAATCCACCTTTTCAATATTGAGGCATTATGAGGCCAGGCATGAGAATTAAGTCCTGATACACCTAGATAAACTCAGATATGCAGCCATTCTACAAATTACTCAGTTGCTTTTTAGAAATTATTTCATATACAGTGAACCCTCGCTATAACCTCACAGTATCGCTGCATCACAGATTTTTTTGTGCAGTGTTCCGTGTCCTGATTGAAAAACTAAAGAGTCTCCACATGTCTTCTCCACCCGAGTCCCAATAAAGTTAGTGTTTAATACAGATTGGCCATTCAGGAGATGGAAACTGAAACTTTCAATGCCTGCTGGAAAGAAACTGGCCAGAGGCAGCGCAAAACCCGACCTGAGGCTTGACAAGATCCATCGCTCTGCCCGAGATACAGTTGTGAATGTCGCAAAGCAGCTTGGAGACGCTTTAATGCCATGACTCCGGATCACATTAAAGCACGATTGATCCACACGCACATCCGCTGATCTGTAAACAGGTTTTATTTGGTTTCAATGTAGAGTATTTATTTATGCTGTGTAATAACTGTAAAATAAAGGTAACTACTTCACAGATTTCAACTATAACAGGTTATCTTTGGAACGCAACCCCTAAGAAGGGTTCACTGTAAATGTAGCATTTACTTTTTCTAGAGCAGAAGACGTTTTGTCAAAAAAACAACAAGCTAAATTTCAAAATGTACAAACTTAAAAATTCATGGGGAAACAGTCTACAAGCATACCGATTCCAAACACACTTTATGGTACATGTTGACATTTTTTATTGACTGTATATCAGATATATTTACAGTTTAACTGGATATGAAAAAATAGAATATATAATATTTAATAAAATACAAAGACTTAAATCTTATTGTATGGACTTGGTAATAAAAATACGTTGCCTGTAGGAATTTTTAATGTCCAGCAGGTGTCAGTATTCAGTAACGGCATTGAAACAGCTTTGCAATGGGTCGAAACGATACATGACGTCTCATCTACCAATCACTACTAAATTGAGGCCTATTTAATAAAATTAGGATCAGTCTAATATTTCAACATGCACTTAATTTAAAGCTAGAAATAAAACTAGCATAATTAAACTATTTCCAAAAATGTCCACAGAATTAGTTTTGTACAAAATGTTAGGGTATTCTAATTATCAAAATATGTGAGGATGAAATTAGATTTTGGAATGGTTTTAGTAGTTTACTCTTGTAGAACAGCTACAGCATGTTTCATAGATAAATCTACAAAGACTTTGAGGGATTTTTTTCCAGAGCACTAGTTTCTGTGAAAAGAGATGGGTTAATGGGATTAAATGGGTAAGCTTCTCAAAGGTTGAAGATTTAGAATGGTTGGTGATGGGTCATCTGTCTTCAACTCTGCAGCAAAGGTTTACCAAGATTGGATATTTAAATCTACCAAACGTGAGGAAAGCATTAGAATAAAATAGATGTAGGTTATTAGTGCAAGAATCAGTTTGATGAAGCTACCAACCAAAGCAATGAAAAGGGTTGGGGGAGCTTCCATGGCCCAAGTTACACCAAGTATTTATACATTTACTTGATGAAATGGTATTGTAATGTGCCACTACCAATGATGTCTACTGTTCATGCAAGAGACCCAGAAGACACCTAACAAAGATGTCAAACTGAAATAAGTCCCCATCTCACAACCAATTGTCCATATAGAAAACTCCAAGATCGGTGTAACTGACCTTAAGATGAGTTGCGACTACACAAGTGGCAAGAAATGGACTTTGAGTGTACCAATTGCAGATTTGGCTTTGGCCAATAGCTGGCTATTGTACTGCAAAGACTTCTGTGTGGTACAAAAATAAGGGCGTCATGCAGTTTTGCATGGAAGTAGCAAAAATTAGCTTGGTTTAGCTTGATAACTGACTTTTCAGAGTGGTAATTGAACCCAGACATTATACTCCAATGGAAAAAAAAAAGCATCCAGTGAAGGCATTGCTCCATCTCTGAGTCCACGGAATGGCTAATGCCCATATGCCTAAGGTGGCAAACTTGAAAAAGGCAATGCAGAGTACAAGTGTCATGAATTGGCTTGGGGTGCAGTGAGGAAAATGTTGTAGGACCAGGTTGAGAGATGAAAAAGTTGCTTTTAATGAAACAGTTATCCACAATGGTTCCAAAACACAGGCAGCACAATTGAGTGGACAGTAAAGCTCTCACACTGGTAGCACTGGCTAACGAGAAGATATGATACATGGACTGACTGGAAATACAACTTAGATAAGGACCCAACAAGGAACACAGGTGGGTATAAATAAAGAGAGGATAATCAGGGAATGAGACAAACCTGTGAACAATAAAGGGGAGGACAACATGGAGACTCACTAGAGAAATAAACCCAATAAAAAAATAAAATCCCAACAAAAAGCACATCAGGACAAATTTAGAGCAGTTTTATTTGCAAGGTGCTCTGCTTACAGGGAGATTGCAATTGTTACAAAGCTGTTTACAGATAAGTGTAAGCATGATCCCATAAGGGGAAAAATAGTTTTAAGTAGATAGACTGAATTAAATGTTTGAAGTGTCATAACATTAAAATTTTAAATCAACTGTTTAGAATAGCAGCAATGCAATTTACTTTGAGGGACCCATGTCTTCCCATACCTGTTAGTAGTACATTGAATGGGCAACATTGCTGCAACAGTCGCTACTGTGTATAATTTTGTTTCTGAACTGAGAAATAATGCTAATGTGAAAAGAAACTAAAGGTTTTGGATTTCATTAATCAATTGTGAGAATGTTGTCTGCAATTTAAATTGAGTGTCCTTGGATGTGGTGTTGAGGGACAAATATATTTTTAGTATTTAATACAGTTAATCTTACGAAATGTGAAAGATATATTGAGCATGGTCATTTTGAAGAAAATTCTTAATTTAGAATAGGTTTGTGTTAATGATTTAAACTAAAACTATTGATGGGTAAGTATTCAACTTACAGGAAGGAAATAGAGATCAAAAGGGAGCTCCCACTGACGCTCCTGATGTGTTAGAGAGGACAGGAAGCCATAAAATTAGCATCTGCAGGGAGGCAGCATCACTTGGATGAGCGTAGGAGAGAGAAGTTTGCTCAGTTCACGGAAGATCAACAAAAGTCTTCTAAACTAGCATCTGGGATGGTGTAAAACTGAACATACGTTTAAAACCACCATTTAATTAAAATTTCTTAGTCAATAGCATGCTCTGATTTAAAATAGTTTAATTACAGTTTTAGAATTACTAATTTAGTTAGTGATTAATGTATTCTGAAATTGTATTCTGTTACTACATCAGAATCAAATAGAAATTGCGTGAAAGAAAATGTTTTGTTTATTAGAAAATTGCTCAGGTTTATGGTGAAAGGTTTTTGGAAAATGATTGTGTGAATTTTTACTCTCAGGATTGATTATTATATTTACTGGGTTAGAAAATGAATTTTACCCTATTCTGTTCTGCTGATTTTATGTATTACTTTTGGTTTACAGCAAGACTCACTTTTTTGAAGTGCTGAATGCAGGAGAACAAAATTAAGTTTGTGGAGATAACCTTTGCTACAACTTTCTACAGGATTTTAAGTTTCTTCCTGAGGTATCCGAGTAGGGAGAAAGCAGGAGAGATTCCAGATTTCACACCCATCTGTGAAGTACCTCTGTTTTTATCTGCCCAGAAAGCCTTAAAACAGCAGGAGTTCAGGAGAAGCCGTGTTCTCATTTTGTTTAAAAAAATGGCCTTTGACCAACTGGAAGCAAATTGTAAGGAGTTTCTAACTTTTAAGAGGGTCCAAGACAGCTTCCAGTTGGTCAAGAAGAGGTACGCCTTATTTGAATATATTAGAGTAAAAACACACCTTTACTATAAAAGTTTGTACAAAGGAGTAACAAATCAGATTGCTGCCTTATTTTGCTTTTGCATCAGCACTCTCCAAAGATGCATTTTTGCCTTTTTTCCTCTATCCTCTTTGTCTCAGGTAAATTAATGTCTGTTTTAGTTTGTATGAAAGTGTCTGTGTTGATGTCATGTTATACTTTAACATGAGATGAGTTAGAATAAACTCTGAAAATGTATGACTTGGAGCATTGAGTGTCATCTGTGTGGCTTTTATTTCCACAAATGGAATCATTGAATCCGGGAGCACAAGAGAATATAACGAGCCAGAATTTAATGATTTTATTCTTTTAACATTGGAAATAATTTTTCTCAACTATCTCATGTAAAGCAAATTTTAGATTTTGGCTGATTGGGACCTAATGATTTGAAAAATCAAAGGATTTAATAATACAAGAACTCAGGTCTTAGGTTAAGGCTGTTCAGCAGACCTTTAAGCTGAAGATTTCCTGAAACTTACTCCTTTTGAAGTTAGGAGTGGAACTGTAAGATTGAAGACAGAATACAAGTTGGTGTGCATGTTGTGTGTGTGAGGCTATTCCTCATATAAGACTGGACTGCATTTAAGACTCCTGAGTCCTAGAGTCACCTTTCCCACGTGCTGTTCCTATAGGCGGAACCTGGGAAGGCCGATACGTACCGTGCCCCTGGTTTCAAAAACACGCTATCCGTTAACACCGCAAGGTGGAACTAGCATGCCCAGGAAGCAGAAGCGTTCTCCATTGATTCTCCTCTTTTGGTCTGGTCTGGGTTGAGTGCCGACAGTCTGCTTGATGGGGCACTGACTCACCTTTACCAAGCTAGCCAACATGAACTGTGGACCAACAGATCTCCACGTTGTTACAGCTCCCCATGCCACAGTGCCACCAAGAGGAATGAAGAAAAGCAGCCATAGCAAAGTGTCACCACACAGCCATCCTCCCAAGGAAGGAGAACCTGGAACAGCCAAAGTAAGCTGCTGCCTCCCAGGTCTCCAGGTACCTGCTGGTATTCACCACCCCAGTATGAGTAAAGAGCCATTCTAGTGCCATCATACACCGCAAGACCTCTAGAATGACCAGTATTATGTAAGCCAAAAAAGGGCACATGACCACATTAACTTACCAAAAGCTGCCACCATGGGATGTGTCTGCTATGATCAGCAGGCAGCACTTCAACAAAATGCACCCCATTCTGAGTCATGGTACCGATTTTCTAGATGTTTCCAAGTTAATTCTAAGTCATCCAGTTCAACAGCTGAGCTCATTCTGATAACAACAGTATATGGTTTGTTAAGTTATGAAGCAAAAACAGTTGAACTACAAGCTACAATTTGAAGCCCCACTATGCAATGCATTCTGGGAAATGCTGAAAGACATTTTAAAGGCCATTTCTGATGTTCAGAACGCCATTTACACACATTTTTGGCTCATAGCAGAAGCTCTGAGATGAGATTTGAATCTGAGCTGTGATTACTGTCTTAAAACCTGAATTTGAAGAAAAATAAAATCAAATAAAACATGGCTTAAAAGAGTAGACACTTAAAACCAAAGTCTAGTCTTCAGAGCAGCAAATCCTTCATCCAACAGAGGCTCAGAGATGGCATTTTAAAAGTGAAATGTGATTTATTTCCAAAACAGAGTTGAAAAACAAATAAAAATTGAATAAAATCTGGCTAAGTTGAAGTAAGAGGTCACCGAGGTTAGGGTTAAAAGACAGCTCTATAGGAGATTCCTAGCCAGACTGACTAGGCAGAAAAATTAATGGGAGTGTTTAGCTTGGACCACCAAACATGGTGGGCACCTGCAGAGGGTTGGAGGGAGCATAGCAAACGAAGTTTGGTAAAAAAAAAAAAAAAAAAAAAAGAGCACTTATAATTTTGGAGTTGTTTTGAGTGAGCAATTCTTCAAATGAATGGAGGTGAATGGCAGCTGTGTCAAGGGAAGGAGCCACACCAACCAAACTTGGAGGTTATGTGAGGCCACATATTCTCTGTGTCAAGATTGTCCCCCCTACCATTTTTGGTTTATTTTGTTTGCTCTAATGTGCAAGTGGGTTTCATCCTATATCCCTAATCCTCCACTAGATGGCAGCATAGGACTGTCATTGAAAATGGAACTCTCCAAACAAGCCCAACCCAGATCAAAACCTAATCAAATGAAATAGACCGACAAATATTAATGATAAAAAAAATACATTTATTTTATAAAAAATGTTATTATATTACAAAACTGTGCATTATATTATGTAAACAAGATATAAATGTATATATATTCAATGATGCTATAGTAATACAAAATAAGACCAATAACAGTCCATCTATTTGTAGAAGTATTTTTCATTTCTCTTTTTATGTATTTGTATACATTTTCAAAGTGTATCATTCCATGTTGTTTTATGATGCTATACATGGGGCTGCCAGGAGGGGAGTGCCTTAAAATCCTTTCACTCACCCCTCTTAGCATTAGGGTTTTTTTTTTTTCTTTCGAAAAAATTTTATTGTTACTTAGGACATTTTATAGCATAAACACATTTATACAGAAAATCTTCACATAAAAAGACTAAAATACAGTTTGTCACATTTCTCACTAAAAGAAGATAAAAAGAAGGATGTTAAAAACCAAACTCTATATGTTAAAAGTTGAGCAGGACCGGGGCGACTCCTTACAAAGTTCTGAGCCATCCCGTCCTTCCAAACAGCGCTTGGTGCCCAGAGGAGAAAACCTCCCCTGCTGCTCCTTCTCTCCTTCCTCACCCGGAGGGCAAGGCCGCCGCTGTCGGGACCTCCGTCTTTGGAGCGCCGGCTCCTTCGTCCATGGAGGCGCAGGCGATGATTCTTTGTGGCTGTGTCCTTGGCGCGCCACCTGCAGCTCTGATGTTTTCTCTTTTCGACGCCGCCATCCGGATCACAGCCACGGGGGGATCTGCCTGCACCTGCTTACCAGCAAGTTTCTGGAGGTCCATATGGCGTCTTTGATGGTGGCGAGGGTGAGCCACATCTCTGCAAAGTCTTTTTTCTCCATTTTCTGGTGGCTCACCCTGTACAGCACGAGCTGTAGATCGAGGACCTCCCTTGCTGGTAAGTATGGGAATTGCAAGGAGCCGGCCTCTGCCCACAGGTCCCTGGCAGCGCTGCACTCCCACAGCAGGTGCCTCACCGACTCCGGCGCACCACAACCGGGTCGGGGGCAGATGGAGGTCGCCGACATACCGCGGGAGTGCATAACGGCTCTGACCGGGAGGATCTCATGGGCCACCATCCAGGACAGGTCCTGGAGTCTGTTCGTAAGGACGGGATGGCCCACATTGGGCCAAACCGTGGTGGCGTCTCCACGCAGGAGGCCGCGCACTGGAGTAGCTGGTTCCCGGTCCTGCACAACAGAGATAATAAAACGGTGGTTAGTTAAAATCCCGATCTCCTCTCCTTCCAGTTTAAAATGCTGTAAAAATTTCTGTATAAAAGCGTATGCTGGTGGGAGGTTAAAAGCTACTGGTTTTTTAAAATCACTCTTTAAAAGTTTCAATTTCCTTAGGTATGACCCAAACCAGAATCTATTAATTGAATTTGTCTTTGGATTGTTAAAAATGTCCATGGCTTGTTTAAAATGAGTGCTGATATAAAAGCTACCTAAAAACAGGTACAGGTCTGGGACTCCTTTCCCTCCTTTCTCTTTGGGTTTTGTCATGATTTCACGTTTTAGTCTTTCCCATTTGGAGTCACAGATGAAATAAAAAATGTCCCGTTGCAGCTCTAAAAACACTCTCATAGGGGGAATAAAAACAGAACTGATTAGTAAAAACACGGGTAAAATCACTGCTTTTACAATTAAAATCTTCCCCTCTATTGTTAAGTTCCTCATTGTCCAGAAACCTAATCTTTGTTTTACTTTTTGTGTTATTTCTGTCCAGTTTGTTTTTCCTTCGCAATTTGTATCAAATTTAACTCCTAAAATTTTCTGTTCTTCTTGGGTCACCTGGAACTGAAGTCCTCTTTTCTCACTGTTTTTCCATGGTCCGTAAAATTGTGCTTTTGTTTTTTCTTTATTTAATTTGGAGCCTGATGCTTTTCCGAACCAGTCTGTTAATTGGAAAACTCTATCTACTGATAAAAGATCTGTACATAAAATGTTAAAATCATCCATATATAAAAGACATTTGGCCACCTGCCCTCCACTCCCCGGTATAGTTACACCTGTGATGAGTGGGTCCCTTCTCAAGATCTGTGTCAGAGTTGACACCTATTAAACACAGCAAATAACACAGGAAAGACAAGAGAAAGTTAGATTTTTAATACTCGCGAGGAGAACAGACAGAGATGTGCTTTCAGTTACAAATCTCCTACCGCTCTGAAGCACATTTGCCTGCTCCTATCTTTTTATTGTCTTTAGGATCCCTAATCACAGAGAGCACTGTAACTCTAAAGGGAGGGGGAAAACACTTCATCACACAGTCACAGCGCCAAGATTATCACTAATTAACAACACAATCAATCTAACACTAGCTTATCCAGTTCCTGACCCAGGATCAAGCAGGACAAGTTGTGAATCTTCACAGCGATGGTTTTATAGCTATCTAAGAGGTCAAAGCAGGCCGTTCTGTGAAGAGCTGTTGTCACTGCTCTTCTTCAGAGAGGCCTTCTGAGAAAGGAAAGCAGAGTGATTAACAATATAGAAACATTTCTTAAAGTATATGACTAAACTATATAAGTAAGACTACATAAACTAAGAACATAATAAAGATATAACAAATAGTTGATAATAATACAATTTACCCAACAATCTGCGCGAGCGGCTCGATGCAGGTCATGTAGAGAAGGGCGGATAACGGACAACCCTGACGGACACCGCAGTTCACTTTCACTGCTTTTGTGAGAAACCCGTTAACCATGAATCTGCTGGAGATGTCTCGGTACAGCAGTCCCACCCACGCTATGAACCTCCTAGGAAAACCCATTTTTTGCAGTACCTGGAGAAGGTACTGGTGCGAGACCCGATCGAAAGCTTTCTCGAAATCTAGATTTAGGACTATCAGCCGAATGTTTCTGTCTCTCGCAAAACAGATGGTGTCTCGGGTCAGTATAAGGCTGTCCGTGATCCTCCTTCCCGGCACCGCGCAGGCTTGATCCGGGTGGATTAGATCCCCCAACACTCGCCGCATCCTGGCTGCTAAAAGTTTACTAAAAAGTTTACAATCAACGTTTAAAAGGGTGATGGGTCGCCAGTTTTTTAGGTCTCTTTTGTCTTTGTCTTTATATAGAAGTGTGACTATTCCTGTTCTAAAACTATCTGGGAGTGTATCGAGTTTATTAAAATCGGTAAAAACAACAATTAAATCCGGTGCTAAAATGTCCCAAAATGTTAAATAAAATTCTAAAGGGAGTCCGTCTGAGCCTGGAGATTTTCCTCTTTTAAAACTCTTCAAAGAATTAAAAAGCTCTAAAAGGGTAAAATCCTACTCTAAAAAACTAGTTTCTTTTAAAATATTTTCAAGAAAATTCAGTTTTGTTTATCTGTTCTTTGTTGACTACGTTTCCAGTATATAATTTACTATTAAAGTTTTCAATTACCTTTTTCTTTTCCTCTATGTTTGACATAATGTCACCATTTTCTGACTTTAATTCAGATATGAAACTCGGATTACTTATATTAAAAATATCTAGTACATTTTTCTCCTTTTTCTATTTCTTTTTCTCTACTTCTTAAAATAACTCTGTGAGGGTTCTCACATTAACCAGCCAGAGAGACGCTGAATGGAATTCAAAAAATAATCTTAATTTATTACAAAAAAGTTCAAAAATAATCAAACAATGAAGAATTGGGCCCAAAACTGAGGTCAACATAACAAACTACAACTCAGGTGTTAACACAAAGAACTCAAGCACAAAACTGACCTAACAAACAAGACATGAGGGGAACTTAAATAGTGGCTGATCAGACCACTGCTGATGCATAAGGGGTAATTTAAACATACAAAAACTTAAAAAAATACAATACCAAATCTTTACATTAAACAAACATTAGACTGAAACTACCAAATAGAAGAAACATTAAAGAAATGGTCAAATTAAATTAAAGAAAACCAAATTTCCCCGTCCCCTGGCAAACAAATGGAACAGCCCGCTGAGGAGGTTTTGCCAGCCATATAAGGACGTCAATTAGCTGGAGCTCTTCTGTGACCCTCCAGCAGCTCCAAAGGGAACTGGTAACTCAAAACAAATAAATTAATTTGTTGCTTTTAACAAAAATATAAAGAACTGACAAATAAAGTTAACTAAATGTGTGCGCTGCAAATAGTTAACTAAAAGGTCAGACTAATGAAAATAATTTTGAATAAAAATCTAAAGTATTCACTAATTAATGTCTAAATTAATGTAAAGGATAAAAAAAAAAAAAGATTACCATTCAGGTCTGTGTGACAGTAGGGTCAGCTGTCACAAACTCCCTTACTTTTTATTTCTGCTAAAATACTCATTTCTTTCTTTACTTCTCTTATTTCTTTATTAAAATCCATTCCCTGTTGATTTAAAAAGTGATATCTTTGTAAACGCTTCTGCAGCCCCATCATGCATCTTTGTTCTTTTTTCTTTTTCTTTTTTCCTGCTTGTCTAAAAAAAGTCTGGGTCCTACCTTTTACCATCTCCCACCACTGTGCTCGTGTTTCGTACAGGTCTTGGAGGGTCTGCCACTCGCGGTACCGCTCCCTGTACTGGCTGACCAGAACCTGGTCCTCCAGTAGGGAGCGGTTGAGCTTCCACAGACCTCTCCCGGTCGTCGCACCTGAAGGGAGTGAAAGCGTGCAGGATAGAAGGAGGTGATCAGAAAAGAAAGCCGGTGACAATCTAGCATCGGTTAGGGCGCAGTCCCTTGTGAAGAAATAATCGATGCGAGAGGCCTTAGAGCTATCATCACTGACCCAGGTGTAGCCCTCCTCTCCAGGATGCATGCTTTTAAAACAGTCCACTAGTTTAAAATCTCTAACGATTCTCTGTAATAAAAGCGATGTCTTGTCTACCTTAAAATCTTGTCCTGCTCCTTTTCTATCTTTTCTATTTAAAACACAATTAAAATCCCCCCCCATAATAAAAGGTTTTCTTCCCAGCATGTGGGGCTGCAGTTCCTCTAAAAAGTCATACCTGTCATGTTTGTCATTAAAACCATAAATATTCAAGAGGTTAAAATCCTGTCCGTTAAAAGTCAGATTTGCTAAAAGTGCTCATCCCTCTCTCACCACGGTGTTCCCCTTCACCAAGATGTGCGGATTGTTTATTAAAATGGCCACGCCATCATTTTTATTTTCATTTGAGCCGCTCCATATAGACGGTTGTGGCCACAAATCCTGCCACCGGGTGAAATTCTTTAAAAATGGGAGTGCACATTCTTGTAATAAATACAAATCGGACTGTACAGAACTTAAAAAGGATAAAACACTCTGGGCTCTAACTTGTGACTTCACACTTCTAACATTTATGGTTGAGAAGGTGAGAGTCCTGATTAAAATGACTAAAAACAGGTAAGACATTTTAAAGGATTAAGACAGTAAAAACCCGTTTAAAACCCAAGTTAAAAATGGGCTCAGAGACTGTCCTGTGAACAGAGCTCTTCCTCAACCCCGCATGGTGGTGCAGGTTGGACCTGAGCTCCATTCCCCCTTCGGACTCTCGGTTTCGGACGTTTTTCTAAAGCCAATACCTTCGATGGGTCCTCCGGGGTTGATTGCTGAGCAACATGTTGAAAAGAGGCCTCATCTGCTGAGTTAGACAGGAAGAACTTGGTCTCCTCCCCGAATGAACCGAAGAGGTTCTCAAGTCTTCCTCTCTTCTCCACCGCGATGGTCTGGTCGGAGGGAGACTCTGATGCTGGCCGCTTAGCCAGTTGGGCGTCGGGGAGGGGGGCATCCTCGCTGCTGTCAGACTCCATTTCCTGAGAGTCGTAGCTAGCTCTGCCTTCGGTCTGCATTTCCCCCCCCCTCACTAGAGGTTTCAGTCTGGGGGGTCTCTTCCTTCCCCTCCCACTCTCCCGTCTCCTTCTCCTCTCCTCCAATAAGAGGAGCCGACAGGAGATTTGAATTTTCCAGCCCAACGGCTTCAATTTGCTCACTTACCATGTCCGCTTGTTCCACTTCCTTTGCCTTTTTCAGTTTATTTGCAAAAGATTTTGGAAAGTCTCTAAAAAGATGGTCTTGCTCGCCACATAAATTACATTTCCGCCCATTCATACATTCGTCAAACGTGTGCCCCACTTCTCTACACTTACCACAGAATACCTTATCACAAGCCTCGGCCAGATGACCGTGTTCACCACACTTACGGCAGAGTTTTGGTTGGCCCTGATAGTGAGTGTAGCCTCGGTTCTCCCCCAGGAGTATCATGAATGGGAGATGTTTCAGGTCCTGGAATCCTTGGGGGTCTTCCCACTGTTTAATGGGGACCCGCCAAGCGCAATTCCAGATGCCGTCCACATCCCGCACCTTCATAGCCTGGCCCTTCACCGTGCAGTATCTACCCAGCCACATACAGATGTCTTCAGCACTGACAGTTTCATTGAACATCCTGACAATCACTGTTTTCAGGGAGTTGTCAGTCAGTTTCTCAACGTCAAATGCTGAAAACTGGGTCTTTGCATTTTCGTACCTTGTCCAAAACTCTTTTAGCCGGTCGGCGGTGGTGAAACTTACATCATATCCTCTGTTGAAGGGCAGGGTGAGGATACAGTTCAGGTCATCTGGCCGAAACTTCAGTGTTTGCTGAATCAGTTTCCTAGAAAAGTCCAGTCTTGACATTGCATTAGTCTTAGCATTTTCAGTAAAAACAAAGCGAACGCTGTGGTGCCTCCGCATGCCGGCATGAGTAGCCGCCATGGTGGAGGCACCACCCGCTGAAGGTTAAAACCTTTACTAAAACAACAATAAAAGGTTAAAACAAATACACAATAAAATGCAACTAAAAAGAAGAGATATTTTTCCACTAGTTGTGGTAAATATCTCAACCAGGGACAAAGATTAATGAACCTCTCGAAACAGTGGTAACAGCCAAGTCACAAAGACTAACGCTATCACCACCCAATGGAGGCAACCACTGTCTTAGACAAAAGGCTGAGAAGCAATTAGGGTATATGTGATCTAAAAAAGGTACATAATCACTTTAGCAAAGCAATAAGACAGAGAGCAAGCAGCAGTGCAACAATGCACACCCCATTTTGACTCATGGTGCCAATTTTCTATATGTTTCCAAGTTTATTCTAAGCATCTAGTTTGGCATAGGAACTCATGCTAATCACAATAGTATATGGTTTGTTATATTAGGGATTGCAGCAAAAATAGCCAAACTAGAAGCTAAAATCTGAAGCCCCACCATGCAATGCATTCTGGGTAATGTTGATGGACATTTTAAAGTGAATTTCTGATGTACAGAACAAGGTTACAGATTTCTGGCACCTGGCAGAAGCTCAGAGATGAGATCTGAAGCTGAGCTGTGATGTCTGTCTTTAAAATGGGTTTGAAGACAAAATAAATGAAATAAAAGATGGTTAAAAGAGCAGATTTATAAAATCAAATTCCAGCCTTCAAACCAGCATTAAGAAAAACTCCTTCATCCAACAGAGGCTCAGAGAAGATTTTAAAGCTGAGCTGTGAGTTAATTCCAAAAAACTAAGTTTAAAAAGCAAAATGAGAGAAAATCAGTTTAAGAAGATACTTTTAAAGCTAATTCCTAGTGAGCAGAGCAGCATCAAGACAAAACTCCTTCATCAAACAGAAACTCAGAGACAAGATTTTAAAGCTGAGCTTATTTATTAAAAAAAAAAAGAGCTCAAGAACAAATAGAAATTTATTAAAATCTGGTAGGGATAAGTGCCAGTTGTTTTTCAACTGTTTATCAGCTTATTGGGGGCCTGCCCATGCAATGCATAGTAGGAATCTATCTACACTCAATAAAGCGTTTATTATTATTATTATTATTAATTTATTTATTTATTTATTTATTTTTCTTACATCACCGTTAATGCAGCCCTAACTGCTGCATGCACCCTGACAAAAGTGGTATCAAAACGTGCAGCTTGGGTGTTCTGTGGTTAAGCACAACCCATGTATGGAGGCCTTAGTCCTCGACGCACCTGTCACAGGTTCAATTCCCAGCCTGGGAACCTTTGCTGCATGTCTTTCCCCATCTCTCATTACCAACTTTTCTGTCAAATAAAGGCCTCTAGAGTCAATAAAACCTTAAAAAAAAAAAAACGTCCAGCTTGATCCCAAGAAGTGCATTATTTTTAGTGGGATTCTCAGTTAAAATGATAAAATTGCGAAAAATGACAAAATCCCATACAAGTCAATGGAGGCTCCGCACTGACTCATACAGACACACTTGCAGCTGCAGTCGTTAATTACCATAGCAACAGGCCCCAGACAGAGCCAGTGAGTAGTCTCACAAACAGGTGCAGAGAGAGGTCTCGCAATGCATTGTGGGAAGAATACATATTTCCTGTGATTATTCATATTTTGCTTACATAAAATTATTATTTCTCAGAATTTTTGAGTGTGAATTAAAATCCTTAGTATGAAGGTTGAAAATTTTCTAGAAAAAAAAATTATCCACTGTCTTTTTTTTATTATTATTTTGCACCACATGTGCAAAGCTTATAGTTGTCAGTCTCGCCTGAATTTCACTGTCCCTGAGGTTCAGACATTGCATGATAGTAGAGAACCAGGTTAGCCATAGCACTATTGGGATGGACCTTGCATGATCTTCAGTCATTGCACACTGGTGGTGGACCATGTCAAGCCTGTCCTGGTTCTTACCAAGGGCAAGTCTGGCTTGCACAGGCTTGTTACTTAACTGTCAGAAATGATCTGCCCACATCAGGCAGGCCCCACTCAATTTCTTCAGGAATTAAATGTCTAGTTTTCCCATTGCTGTGGTGCTCTGCAGCTACTGTAATTTTTAAACCTTTAATAAATGACACACAAAGGGTTAATTGCCTCGCTTCTTTGAACATAACAATGATCAAATATATAGATGGTCACGGTTTATCATGGTTTGTTACATTTTGACAAAATAAAAAATTAACAACAGCAATTATGTAATTATTCACCAATATAAAAGAGCAATTTGCTTAGTCCTCTGTTACATCTTGATAGAAACCAAACTGTTTATAGATTTATATCAAGGGAGAATACTTAAAAACATCAGCAATTTTCTCAGCTTTAATTTGAGCCATATTTATAGAAATGAGGACAAATAAAGGCGCTGCAATAATTTTTGTGACAGATTCCTGCTCATCCTGCATTGGAACAGTCTGGTTTTATGGACACACTCACCACGTAGTAATGGTACCTGCAGGAGCTACGTTTGTTCCTTTATTTTTTGAAAGAACTCTGATTTACCTTATGAAAAATTGTAAAATATAATTTTATTTTGCTGTCTTTGTTTATAGTGTATTGCCTCAAAATACTTAAACTAAAAACAGTTCCATTTCCATCTTTTTTTCTCAGAAATAATTCAAATGTTGCTTTGGTCAGTGGTTGTTTTAAATTATAGAGTGAGCATCTCCAGACACCAGATGGCAGTGGAGTTAATGTATATTTAGTGTGTTTTTCTCTTTTTACAGTGAACAAGAAGAAGAGACCAGTGAACACAAACAAACCTGTGATTCCTGGCTAGACTCTATTATTCATCCACAACAGTTCTGTTCCTGAAACACCAGGATAATGGCCAATAAGAAAAAAGTAGTGGTGACAGGTGAGATTCTCTGATTGGTTTAGTGGTGAAAGTTAAATGTGTTTCGATGCGTGTGTTTGATTTCTCAACAGTTCTGTGGAATTAACATGCATAAGAGAGCTGTGGTTAAAAAAGGATTTAGCTGTTGCCAGGGCAACATAATGCAAGATGGCACAGCTTTCAAGCATCTGCACATTAGAGTGATTTTGCTGCAGATTTCTGGATTAAATATGAAACTGAGAAAATAATGAGTCATCATGCGCCTTTGCTACAATTAATGTTTAACTTGATGTAAACTTTAGACTCTGCTTAAGGGCTGACACACGTCCGCATGCATACCTCCTCCATGTGTCTGATGCTGCAGGGCCTGACAGTTCTCTGTTTCCTGCAGGGTTTGAGCCCTTTGGTGAGCACACTGTGAACTCGAGCTGGGTGGCAGTACAGGTAATCATCGGGTTGTGTGTCTAATTTAATAACTTTGCAACAGTCTTCTGTCATCCATCATTGTACATCCAGTCTATGTGACATTTTTTTAATGAGCAGACATTCCTGCTTTTTATGAGAAAAATGCTTTAACACACATCTGTTGTGAATGCTGAGCAAGATCTGTTCTAGTGACAACATAATTCTGTGTTCAGTTAGACACTCCACAGGTGACAGTGGTCCTGGCAGTTATTAGCTCGGTCATTTGGCAATTCTATTTGATTTTCATCTGCCTTCGGTGATCCGTCTGGCATTTCTCCCATTGATCTCAATGTCTTTGGTTGAATTTCAACCAGGCGAGTCAGAGAACAGAAGGAAAAGTTGGGAACAATGAAGTTCGTTTTCTGTTTTAGAATTATAGTCTGCCTATACAGGGTTGTAGTTTGGCAAAGTCAAAGAAGTGAATAAAGCTGTTCAGTTCATGTTGGCCACACTTCCAAGTATTAAACAGTTAATGTCCGAGCAAGAGGAATGCTTAAGATATCATAATGCTGGAAAATATGTGGTGGCCCTAGTCCACACGATGTTGTTTACAGCACACGCAGTTTTGGCAAGCTCAAGCTGGTTTATTAAATATGTAATAAATGGCCAAATGTTATACATTGAGTAGAATCTGATGTAGTAATTTAAAACCTCAACACAGTTCATGCCACCAGCAAGCAATCATTTTTCAGTAGTCAAATTTCAGACCCTCTCGACGAAGCAAAGTATTGAGGGGCTGGCTTTTAACATGCCAGGCAGTTGTTGGACACTCTTGGATATCCCGAAGCCTCCTGCACTGCAAAATAGCTTCATATCTTCAGGGCACAAAAACCCGTTAAGTCTTTTATTTATGGATCTTATTTCAGCTTTTCACCCTCTACTGCAATTGTACCAGCACTATGGCTCCAACCTGGATTGATTAGAGCAGGGTTGCCCATGTCCAGTCCTTGAGTAATTTTGGCCTTGGTTGGTAAAGTGTTAATGTGAGTCAACTCCACATCTTAGAGAACAAACTACTACACCTTTTAATTGTGATGTCGGCTTGGTGAAATGAATCTAAGACTTTTTAACATGTAGCCATTAAAGGTGAGTGGTGTTCTATCTAGAAAACAGCTGTGATCCACAGGGGTGTGTCCTTGTCCCATTTTTGTGTCTTTAAAAACAATAACTTCCTCAAGTTCTTATGTCGAGGTTTTCTTGTAACTCCACGCTGTCTACTAGGACACAAGTGATTTTTTTTCTCTCATCTTTGTCAGGAGTTGAGCTTTCTGTGTTTATTTTTATTTTTTTCTGTGTTTATTTTGATCCTGTTCCATGCGAGTCTCTGTGTTGTCCTGTCTGCTCCCTAATTGTTTCCCAGGTGTGTCTAGTTCCCTGATTATCCTCTGTGTATTTAAGCCCACCTGTTGTCTTTGTCAGATCCTTGTCGTATGTTGTCAAGTCTTGTCTAGAGTTAGTAGTCTGTCAGCACAGTTGAACTGTGAAGTCCTGTGTTGGTGTCAGCTCTCGGAGCACTCTTCTCCTGATTAGTCACTACCAGTCTTAGCTTTATCTCTGCTCACTGTGCTGCCTGTTTTCTTGGACTGTTGAGTTGCTTCCGTCATTAAATTCACTGTTCATCTTTCAACCTGGGTCCTTAGCGTTCATTCTCACCACCACACATGATGTAGACTGTCATGCTACATCATGACAGTCTTATCTAATGTTGTCATTTTCATCTGTTAAAGGGCGGCGTCCTCCAGGGCTGCAACCTCAGGAACCTGTCTACCCATATCATGTCCAAAGCGTTTGTGTGTTTGTTCTTTGGATGGGTTGTAGTGAAATGTGAATTTCCCTGTGGGATTAATAAAGTACATTAATTCTTTCACTCATTGATTCAAATTTGCAGATGACACTGTCATAGTTAGACTGCTGCGGGATGGGAGATCCATCATGGAACTGTTTTTGACTGCTTTGTGAATTCAAATTCAGTTCTAATAGAAAATACTTTGTTGATCCCAAAGGGAAATTAAATGGTGCTGTAACTCATTTTAATTCCAGACCCTTCAGAGAGTTATTGCAGATGGTGATGGCTGTGGGCAGGAAGGAGGTCCTATAGAGGTCTGGATTAAAACGAATTTGAAGAATCCTCCGATTTAAGACGTTATGACAGTCTCATGAATAGGATGCTCTGAATTGTTAATAATTTACTTGATTTGTTAGAGTATTAGCTTTTCCTGTGTGCCCATGTGGTACGGGGAACAGATATGTTTCCAGGGAGCAGTAAAACTGTGTGTTTGTGTGTTCATAGGAACTGGTGCGATTAGGATTGGGGGAGATGGTAGATCTTCATGTGTATGAGCTGCCTGTTGATTATCAGGCTGTTCAAGACATTTTACTGTCTCTGTGGAAAGAACATCAGCCCCAGGTATTTAGCAAAATATGTTTTGCCAGAAGTTTACATATACTCATGATCAGCATGAATTGTCGCATTTATTTTGGAATTTTAACAGATCATTTGAATTATTTTTTTCCCCCACAGGGTTAACTCCTTGTAGTCCATAATTTTTTCCTGGTTTTTATTTCAAGACCTAGGTGCACACACTTGCATATGCAGCAGTCAAATTTATAAATTGGATTTTCATATACATGTACATATTTGAAACAAAAGTCCTTAGAAGATAAAATGGAAACCTGCAACTTTTTGTCACCATCTGACTAACTGGACATTTGACTACTCTGCATCAGAATGTGCTCTTCATTTTGGCATGTACTGGGCTTTTCACCATAGTCCAGAAAATGTCTATAGGTTGTAGATTAGCACCATTCATATCAGTCTGATTTCTCCATTCCTGTTTTTGTGTGTCTATGGCATAACTGCCTCAGGTTTGTCCACATTTAAACCACAATCTCAGGCCACAAGAACACCACTGTCCCCATCCTCAAGGAAGAGAGTTTTAAATCAAGAAGGGCTCAACAAGAAAAATGTACCTGCTCTAAAATTATACTGTCAAACTCCACTGAAATTAGAGGTTACTCACATGAACAAGTCTAATCCTTCTGGGATTACTTTTTTAATCCCAGAGGGAAATTAAAAAATGTATAAACCTGTGCATATACTTTTGACAGTGTTGATTTGTTAAAAACTACAATAAATTCATGCCTGCTCATTGTCAAAAGCCACAACTGAATCTGACACCATTCATATTATGAGTGTACATAAACTTCTGACCAGAACTATACATATCTTTATGTTTAATAAACAGTCAGTTAATTTTAAACCTTGGTGTCCTGTGAGCAGCTAGCTGTCCATGTGGGTGTTTCTGGGATTGCAACCTCAGTCACTTTGGAGCAGTGTGGCCACAACAAGGGCTATACACGTCTGGACAACCGCAGCTTCTGCCCTGCCTCCCACTGCTGCATGGAGAATGGACCAGACTACATAAAATCAGTCATAGACATGGACACGGTGTGCAAAAGGGTCAACGGGTCAAACATCGGGATAACTGTGTCTGTATCTAAGGATGCTGGAAGGCAAGTGACTCACGTTACTGGGGTTTATGCATGAAAACCCCAGAACTAGAAGCCAACCTTGACTTTATATGATCTAACTGCCATGTTTTGGACTTGATAGGTATCTTTGTGATTACACCTACTACACCTCACTGCATCAAGGCCAGGGCTACTCTGCATTTGTCCATGTGCCTGCATTAGGAGGACCCTACAGCAGTGAGGAGCTAGGCAGAGGCCTTCAGGCTGTTGTAAAGGAAATGCTGAACTTACTTGAGGTTGATTACAATGAATGGGGGGAAAAAGACAACAAACATTGCCATCATAAGCAATGACACTAAACAGGACCCTTACTAAACCACTTACATTTTGTAGAAATTAATGAAGAGTTGATTTTGTTGTATGATTTAAAAAGTCAAAACAAGTGGAGACCGCCATAGTGATTTGTATATATCACTAGTTTAAAGTGATCCAAACATGAATTTTTCACTTTAATTTCTTTAAGTGTCTATCAATGACAGTAGTGTAAAGGCGCAATAATCTCAGGGAAACTGCAATGGAATCAACACTGTGCACTTGACCTAATAAATGTGCTTATTGTCACTTTGCAAAGCATTACTGTGAAGAAATAAAGTACTTGTTGATATATGTTTTTCGTGGTTAGATCTTGTGCTTGTTGGTTATTTAATAACTTATGGAGCATTATTAGCTTCCAACATAAAGATCCTGCATGTACAACAACAGTTTCCCTGCTGGCCAGGTCAGGAGACATGGGATGCACCGATATGAAAATCTGGGCCAGTATCACTGTCTGATATTAGTACTGTCATTTTAGCAAATAGTATGTATGACTATCATATGTACAATATTTTTTTATATCTTCAACACTGTGTAGCTCAGATAAATCTGGATCTGCCTCAGTTCACCAACCAGTCCACATATGAAGCATAATCAAGCTATGTTAAAACAATTTTCATGGTAAAAAAAGATCAACCTGAAGGATGATTATTTTTTCCTTTCCATCAAATATCTGCTAAAAACGGAAGAAGCAAGGAGACTGTATAATTCAGTTTTATTATTTATTTAGGACATACACTAAAATGAACATCTCATTTATGAGGAAAAATCAGCCACTAACATTACTTAAATTGATGTCAATCTACTAATGATTTAATTTAGTAAAGAAAAAATACATATATAGCCTGTATTCTTACTACCTCCCCTGGGAATTCAGCCAAGTGATCTTCATCTGCGTTTACATCCACTGAGGGCAGAGCCAGCTGCTGTCTGTCAAAATATACAAAGTGTTACAGCACAACTTCAGTTGCAACATCCTGAAGCCCTCATAATAATATCTGGAGATTTTAATCATGTCACCCTGGATTCCACTCTGACTGCTTTTCACCAGATTGTCAATTGTCCCACCATGAACAACTGGATAATTGATTTACTGTACACCAATGTAAAAGATGGATATAAGGCTGTTGCCCTTCCCCCATTGGGCAAGTCAGACCACAACCTGGTGTACATACAGCAGGTTGTAAAGGAGTAAAGGCTCCCCCAACTAGAAGAAGATGGCCTTCAGGACTACAGATAAGGAGAAGATAAAGGTAGCACAAAGGGAGATGAAACATTGTCTGAGGGAGGCAAAAGAGTACTACAGGAGGAAGATTATGTCTGGGATGGCTTCAGAACCATTACAGGGCACAAAGTTTGGACTAGTACAGAGAGAGGAAGTAAAGAGAGAGCTAATTAACTGATTAACCTTTTTAATAGATTTAGCCATTATGCTTCACTCGTGTTAATTTTGTTTCAGAAGAACAATTAAAATCTTTTGACAAATTTTTATTCTCTCTTCTGCCCGGATTCCTTGATGTCGTCATTGAATCAGCTGAGCTGCAAAGACAAAGACCAACGCTTTCCAAGTACAATCATAACATTAATTAGACTAACAAACTAATGAAGCAAACATAACTCATAAAATCACAAACCAGAATCCAATCCAATATTTACCTCTCTCCACAGACATCAACACACCAAGACAAACTTAAGGGGAAGCATTTCACCGATGCACCGTTCCCCAGAGACAGCATCACGGGTTAACCCTGGAGCGATCTGAAGTTAAATTTCCGGTTGCTATGCTTTTAAAGGAAGGGTATGTTTCCCTTTTCTGCTGTATTCAAATTAGGGGACTGTCCTTAGGTAAGTTCATTTAAATCTAGTTGGAAATGTTCCAGTAAAAGCCTGTTTTGTTTTTTTTAAGATCAAGGAAGCGTTATTTTCTTTTGAGTGGGGTGATGTTTTTTATGACCCTGTCCTGAGAGGAAGCTCTACTCTTCCGACAAGATCAGATTGTTTTTACAACTCCAGCTGTTAAAAACCCTATCAGCTCAGTCAAGGGTTAAACACACAAAGACTCCTATGTGGAGAGAGTTTTCGACCCCCTCGTGATGCCTGATCAGGTCACGAAAAAACTAGCTGTGTTTTAAATTATAGAGAACTACAAGCTAAATTAATTTAATTCAACTTAGTGTATTTTGTTTCAACAGAAATATCCTACATAACAGATTATGTACTGATTGAACCATGGATATAATTTGGAACCAAATTTTCTTATTGAAAACACTATTAATTTTATCTAATATTTTGAACATATAATCAATTCTAAAAACTAGCATATTTTAAATGTATTTTCTTAACACCCACCACCATCACTGCATCTACTCTCCCCCAGTACATCCTCCTCCTTACCAGCAGGTGCAGTCATTCCACCATCATGGCACCCT